>NW_019417348.1:143187-146908 GCF_000390285.2 Anoplophora glabripennis | reverse complement strand
CAAAAAATAAATAAAATCCACAAATAATAATAATTATATATTTATATTATGCATACATATATTAAAAGACAATTTATAACATAAAAATAAAATTAAAGTACATGGGTATAGGTGGAAATTGTTTAAATTTATAATTATTGTATTTTCGGTTATCTAACTTCTCCGTCACTCTCATAGTCACTCGTCTCATTTAATCCAAACATATTTAAAATATCTTCAGGTAAATGACTGCTTATTTTGTTGAGAAAACCTTTTAAACCCGCATCAATCATCGCATTGCAGAATTCCTCAATGTTTAATATTCCATATATGTATCTCTGGCATAAATTGACACCCAAAGAACACTTGTCGACATTATTCATATGGTATGCCTTATCTTCCTCCACAAGACAATAATTGGCATTTTCGAGTTCGGTCCATGCTGTAGAATTCAACTCCCATAAAAATCCATCAATTTGCAGATTTAAATAATGTTCCCACTCTTGTACGGACATCGTTCAATGGGATAGAGGTTCACCTAAAACATTTATAAAAAAATAAGACATTTTATTTATCGCAGCAGAAATATTGAATTACCTGACTATATTAAATATTTGTTATGTGATGTTTGAGAGTAATAGTATGAAGTGACGTAGCCAGCGATCTTAAATATAATAATTAAATTATTTCCACCAATACTTTCAGAGTTTATTGCTAAAATCCATTTTCTATAAATACATATATTAAAAAAACGTATATTAACTGTTACAAAAAAAAAATAAAAAAATAATAATAATATATTATTTTTATCTCTGTTGGAGGGCACCCATGGCTATAAGTTCTGTAAAAAGAAAATTGTGGTAATTAGATTTCATAATGCATTTATTGTCTACATTACCGTCAACACCAACCCAGTCATTTTCACCATCATCATCATTATCATCATCATCATCATCTACATCTTCCTCTGATAAGTCTATCACCTCAATTCTTTCTTGATAATGAAAGAGAATTGCATTAATTAGATTTTCTTATACGTTATATATATATATGGATAACTTCTTTTAAAACCTAAACAACCATTCCATACAATTTTTAAAATTTAATTGTTAAAAATATAATGCAGAATTTTTTATTTTTGTTTGCCATCTCTTTTTTCCCTTATTTTTAAAATTAACTTCAATTTGCATTTTAATTGGAAATTTGTTATAAATAGTGTTAATATCGAAAACTTCAATGCTGATGTGAGGATACGATGACACTGCCTAAGATATGTAATTTGACTTGTAACACATGAAAAATCTTTTGATAAAGTTCCTGATCGGGAACGAAACGTTAAGAGTAAAAAGTGTTCTGGTGTTTTTCTTTCTTCATTTTTTAATAACCCATCAGACAAGAACCCTATACCCAAGAAAATAGCGAGAAAATTTTAAGTGTCTCGTGATTTATTTCTATTCATCAAATTCAATAAAAAAAATATTTGTTCATTAATATTTATTTATTTTTGGGGTCCCTCGATAACATAGGTACAGGGTGAAAATATAGTGAATCACCCTGTAGACTGCTTTTAAAGATAAATAAAATATTATTATATTATATGGTTTTGTTTATATTAGAGATATGTTTGAGTGTAATTTTTTTTTGTTTATTTTTATTTATTTTTCTCTCGGGTGTGGGTTCCTTTTGTTCGTTCTGAATGTTACGTTTTATTGTGAAAGTTTTTGTGTTATTATGCAAATGAAAGAGGTGAATTATGTCACAAATGTCGTATATTATAAATTGAACAAATTATCTTTTCACACTGTACAATCAGTTGTCATCCTTAAAAACTAAATTCATATAGTGGTATATATTACGTGATAATTTGTATAGCGCTTTTTCTTTTTTATAAATTTATACAAATAGGCCTTTATATGTGTCGACACTTACTTTTGAAAATTAGTNATAAGTTCTGTAAAAAGAAAATTGTGGTAATTAGATTTCATAATGCATTTATTGCCTACATTACCGTCCACACCAACCCAGTCATTTTCACCATCATCATCATCTACATATTCCTCTGATAAGTCTATCACCTCAATTCTTTCTTGATAATGAAAGAGAATTGCATTAATTAGATTTTTTTTATAATACGTTATATATATATATATATGGATAACTTCTTTTAAAACCTAAACAACCATTCCATACAATTTTTAAAATTTAATTGTTAAAAATATAATGCAGAATTTTTTATTTTTGTTTGCCATCTCTTTTTTTCCTTATTTTGAAAATTAACTTCAATTTGCATTTTAATTGGAAATTTGTTATAAATAGTGTTAACATCGAAAACTTCAATGCTGATGTGAGGATACGATGACACTGCCTAAGATATGTAATTTGACTTGTAACACATGAAAAATCTTTTGATAAAGTTCCTGATCGGGAACGAAACGTTAAGAGTAAAAAGTTTTCTGGTGTTTTTCTTTCTTCATTTTTTATTAACCTATCAGACAAGAACCCTATACCCAAGAAAATAGCGAGAAAATTTTAAGTGTCTCGTGATTTATTTCTATTCATCAAATTCAATAAAAAAATATTAGTTCATTAATATTTATTTATTTTTGGAGGTCCCTCGATAACATAGGTACAGGGTGAAAATATAGTGAATCACCCTGTACACTGCTTTTAAAGATAAATAAAATATATATATTTACGATTAGCATTAGCCCTCTCCCTCTCATTCTCTATCGCCCACTATCTCCGGATCGTTCAACCACACCACTAGCCGATCTATAATTAAATACATTGTTAGTTTTGAGATAGATGTTAGTTTCTATTTAACTACTATCTCACCCACCATCCGGTCCTGGCTTAGATCATCGGGAGTGGATGGTGGTGGTGAGGCTGTGGAATCTGGTAACGCAGCATTGTTCACATCGTCACCTCCCATGGATATGGACACACTTCCCAAACTCCACGCAGATGACGATCGGCGAAGTGGCGATCTACAGGGGTGTGTTGTAGAGTCGGCTTCGGCGATAATCACTATCTCAGCCATGTTGGTTATAAGGGACACAAATGCAGTACTACAATCGGTGACAGGATATGTCCGAGCTGACGCGTTCACCTGCACTTATACACTCTTGAGCGAAATATTTAGCTACGCCCCGATTTTACTAATATTCTATTAATATATTTTTAATAACGCTGACCACTTGTCATTATGGGGAAAATTTTGATTACTAAAATAAATATTTCAATTACATCTTTTCTATAGAAATAGACAATGTACATTTCAGTTGCTTAAATCATTTACAAGTTCTTGGGGGTCGTCTAGCATGTAGTCACCCTCGTTGCTCTCACAGTTCCTGTTTATTTCTAATTGTCCAACATTATCCACGTTTGGCAATTCTAATTGGTCATTATCATTGCAGTCGAGAGGACGTACGTTTCACTTGTTGATTACGAGCAATTTAATGCCGAGATTTTATGAAAAAATATGTTGTGGAAACAAAAACAAAATTGATATCCATATTTTTTCCTTCATTGTGATCTCACTATCACACCCTTGTGTGATGTCATTAACAGAAAAAGTAATTTCATAAATTTTTCTCATTCTGGTACTGGATTTTAACAAGATCAAGCACATATCTACATTTTCCGTGATGCTCTCTATAATAGTTCTAGGGTGCTATCCAATAAAAAATATTAAATAATTCATAGACATGAATTTAGGATAGTGTAAAGAAATATACCTGAT
>NW_019417348.1:92418-143002 GCF_000390285.2 Anoplophora glabripennis | reverse complement strand
CATGATTTATGCTAACATTGCGATTTTGAAGAAACTAAGGTACTAATTACAAGTATGTTCTGCGCATACATTAAACATATTTTTTATTGAAGCCGCTCTTCGAGGTACTTTCTATAAATACAGGTGCCGTTATCGACTTACAACATTTCTAATGCTGGGAAAAATATCAGTTGATCACCAGCTATTAGTGAGATGAATATCTTAACTACTCTATCTTAATTCCTATAATATTTCACAAGATCAAGCACATATCTGCATTTTCCGTGATGCTCTCTATAATAGTTCTAGGGTGCTATCCAATAAAAAATATCAAATAATTCATAGACATGAATTTAAGATAGTGTAAAGAAATATACCTAATTTTTGGAAAATAAAAAAATACGTACGAGTTTTATATGAATCGACTCAATAAGATATCACAATTTGTTAGGTTAGACTCTTCGCTGCTGTAAAATAAGGAAAGCAGTATTATAATATAAAAGTAGTATTATATGTGTATACAGCTTGTCTACTGTAAGAGGTGAACTCCTATGAATCTCACTTAATGTATAACGCACATCAAAAAAAAATCTTTATATGTTTCTTGCTGCATTTTTTTTTAGATATTTATGTTCGTAAATACAAATTTGAAATCCATGGTCAGCTTTGTGAGTAATTATAAAATTCGGAAAAGTACCGGAAAGTTTAAGGTCATCTAACTTTTTTTATTTTAAGGGATAGAGAAAACCAATTTTAATAAAATTTCACTTAGTGTAAACAGATTTTTAAAATATCATATCTAATTTCCTGCGACCTCTACGCAGGTAAAAAATTGTCATTGAAGCAGGCTGTGACTATAAAAATTGCTTGTTTTTTTTTCCTCTTTCATGCGTTATAGGTACTACATGTTGTCTGTATCTTCTATATATATTGCATTTTTTATAATTTTTGTATAAAAAATTTAAACATTTTCGTGTTAACGTACAAATTGTTGTAGACACGTTCAACTACAAAAAATTTAATAAATATAATATACTTCTTTTAAGCAAAATATACACATTATTATAATAGGAATAGAAGCCGAGTAAGCCCAAACCATAACGTCGACTTCCAACCAGTTCAATGGGTGGTTTTGTTTGGAACCTTTCCACCATCCAAAAGATTGTTAAAATCGATTAATGGGTATTCGAGTTATCTACAAAATTCAAACAATTTTGGTACATTATGAGGGTAATTAACTATTCAATAACATGTTGGAATGAGAGAGCATTACAGAAAATACAAATATGCACTTGATCTTGTTAAAACCCTTTGTCTTCCAGAATCTGAAAAATTTATGAAATTACTTTTTCTATTAATGACATGCAAGAATGTGGTGGTAAGATCACAATGCGGAAAAAAATATGGATATCAATCTTGCATTTCGTTTCTACAGCATATTTTTTCACCATTAAACTTTAAAATCTTCTACGGTGGACATCAAACTGGAATTTGAAACTCGAAAAAATAAATTTCCAGCCAATACTAAGGCTTACGCATTAATTCTTCACGATGCTTACCTCACATACAATATATTAGATGGCTCTGTACACTATGGTTTTCCATTTCTTAAGTACCACTGTTATGATTTTTAGTTGATAAATATTTTATATAATTCATTATAATTAGGTAGCTGCTAATTTTGTAATTTAATTGGAAAAAAAAAAAATAATGTCTATATAATTTCTGTTTTATTTGTTTTATCCTATCCAAAAAATAAATAAAATCCACAAATAATAATAATTATATATTTATATTATGCATACATATATTAAAAGACAATTTATAACATAAAAATAAAATTAAAGTACATGGGTATAGGTGGAAATTGTTTAAATTTACAAATATTGTATTTTCGGTTATCTAACTTCTCCGTCACTCTCATAGTCACTCGTCTCATTTAATCCAAACATATTTAAAATATCTTCAGGTAAATGACTGCTTATTTTGTTGAGAAAACCTTTTAAACCCGCATCAATCATCGCATTGCAGAATTCCTCAATGTTTAATATTCCATATATGTATCTCTGGCATAAATTGACACCCAAAGAACACTTGTCGACATTATTCATATGGTATGCCTTATCTTCCTCCTCAAGACAATAATTGGCATTTTCGAGTTCGGTCCATGCTGTAGAATTCAGCTCCCATAACAATCCATCAATTGACAGATTTAAATGTTCCCACTCTTGTACGGACATCGTTCAATGGGATAGAGGTTCACCTAAAACATTTATAAAAAAATATTTTTATTAACATTTTATTTATCACAGCAGAAATATTGAATTATCTGACTATATTAAATAATTATTTTGCGATGTTTGAGAGTAATAGTATGAAGTGACGTAGCCAGCGATCTTAAATATAATAATTAAATTATTTCCACCAATACTTTCAGAGTTTATAACTTGCATAACTAAAAGTTTGTTAAATGTAAAGAATGTTTGGTTAACTATTTAATTGCATTAAGATTATAACAATATAAAAGCTTGTAAAATGCAAAAAACCATTTCAAAAACTTATAACTTACTTGTTAGGAGCACTAGATACAATTACTTGAATAAACAACGGAAGGATTTAGAAAATAATTTAAATTATTACTTACTTAATATTTCAGATCGTAGCAACACTGCACTAATACCAATTTCTGATGTGTGTAGGTAGTATAATTCTAAATCGAAAGCTCGCGTCTTTTTATATCCAAAATGCGGTTCCGTGATGCACTAATGCGACTGGGTCATTATGGGGATATTCCGTGACACATTAAATGCGATGTGTTCTCGAACAATTAGCCACCAAACGGCTTTGTATTTAATATTCCACTAATGTATTTTTGATAACACTAATTACCTGTACTTATGTGGAGAAATTATAAGTCGTCGGGCGAGCTCGACAAGAGGTTCAGATTTTGCTTGGGACCTTTCTGTCACGCGTTGACACCGTGTGACCCTCGAACGATAAACTTTAAATATATATTTTCTATAGAAATATGTAGCACAAATATTGGTTTTTAATTACTATTCACTAATGTGTTTTTGATAACGTTAATTATTTGTAATTACGCTGGGGAATTTCGGTAGTAAAATCCAACATGAGTTTTAAATATTTTCTACACAAATATGCAGCACAAATATTGGTCTTTTTCATTGAATGACCTCATTTGACCTGGAAGTCATTAGCATTAATTTTGGGGCCTTCCGCGCAGACCGCAGCCATCTTGTTGTTGTTAGCGACCTGCCGCTACGTGCCACACCCCGCACGCCGCCCGCCGCCCGCCGCCATGCAGACCCGCCTCCTCCCAACAGCGACATCTATAAAATCCTGGCGGCAGAATTCCGAACTAACCCTCTGGTCATTGACCAACTATTCAGCGACCCGCCCTCCTCTTCAGCGACCCGCCTTCCTCCACGCAGACCGCAGCCATCTTATCCCTAACGACCAATCACCTTCCACGCAGACCGCCGCCATCTTGTGACGTCACATCCGCTGCAGACCGCAGCTATCTTATCCCTACGCAGACCGCCGCCATCTTGTGACGTCACTTCCAGCGTAGAAACCGCCTATTTTATCTACTGGCAGCACTTGTAGCGGAGGCAAAAAGGTGCATTTGTACTAATGTGATTTCAGCATTTAGTTTTCCAGTTTGAGAAAACGTTACAGGAAATAAAAAGATAAGTTATTGGATTGGGCGCCAACCTATAAGTAATTTAAATATAAAACCCCTATAACATTTTTCTCACCATATACATAGTAGGGAGTGGGAATTAAATAGACACAGATACAAGTTTAAATATATATTTCTCACAATTCTGTCCTTGAATGTGGACGGTGAATGTACAGCTCAATGTTACGGATGCAGGTTCGGCAACAAGGGGTGAATGTCTCGCCGGTAACCCTAAGTTTATCTTATTTACTGGACAATCAAATTCACAAAAAACTATACTGGATGTCTCAGTAATTACTTAGATCGTTTCTATATCAAAGTTTAAATAACGAACTTGCTAGTTATCTCGATAAAAAAATCTCTTTGTAAATGTATAAATTAATTAGATAAATCTGACATGGTAAAAGGAGAGAGAAAGGAAAGAAAAAATTAGCAAGTGGTTGTTCAACATTGAAGGTTAAAATTTACATAACTTAAGTGGTTAATAAAACTCAAATTTAAATTTACTAAACTAAATACAATTAACAAGATATTTAAATGTTCAATTAATTACCTTTAAATATGGACTTCAAACTACACGTAATTTATCTGAGGTAAGGTATTCGCTTTAATTTAAATCACTTGCAGGCAATGTTCTGTACCAGGTTCTGGCTTCAAAGAGGCTTTAAAATCGTTTCGTACAGCCTTTTATTAAATTTGTATAATAAAAAAAACTCAACCACCACGGTTGGTTGTATAAAACGAATTAAATATGGTCTAATTTATAAGTCTAAGTTTTTAGAGTTGGCGTTTGACAACTGGCTTTAACCTCTACATAGCGATAGTTCTATCATAAATTGTTTGAATACAATATAAACATATAATATAAAAGCAAATAATAATATAAAATGTGATACAGTTAATCTGTACAAATAAGAATGGTAATAGAAATCGAGTTTCATACTCTTCAAAAATGTACATATACAGGTGGTTAAGGGTTTACAGTTATAAGTAAATCATAATACGTAGTAGATTAAAATACTGATGTACACACTATGCAGGTAGAAGTACAATAAACATGTTTAACCACAAAGTTATTGATATCTCGAGCTCAAGAAGGTGTTGATTGTGATAAACGAATAGTTTTATCTCTCAAAACTGTGATATTCACGTTATGTAAATAGGTTTTGTTACAATGTTATGTAACGGGTGTCCGCCGGGAAGGTATACTACTTTGTTTATAATTTTTGATTAAATGAAAGAGAATGGATCTTATATTGATAAATATTTTATTTAATGTCGGCAATTATGTATGGAATACAATATCAGATAAATGTCCGCCTCTGTTAGCCTCACAAATGCGAGCCCTTTTGAGCACATTTTTCATTACATTCTCACACATTTCACGCGGTATTTCATTAATTTCATCACGAATATTTTTTTTGAGTTGCTCAAGCGTTTCTGGTTTGTTTGCATAAACCTTGCTTTTCAGATATCCCCACAAAAAGAAGTCCGGAGCAGTCAAATCAGGCGACCGTGGAGGCCAATCAACATCACCATTTCTTGAAATAACTTGTTGTGGAAAGAGGTCTCCATTGTAATCCTGGCTGTATGCGATGTGGCACCGTCTTGTTGATACCACAAGTTAATCAAGCCCAAAGCATGCAGTTGTGGCGTTAAAAAGTTTTCAATCATATCACGATATCGCTCCCCATTCACAGTTACCGTTACGCCGTTTTCATTTCCAAAGAAGTAAGGCCAATGATTCCTCCTGACCAAATTGCACACCAGAATGTCACTTTTAATGGATGCAAAGGTGACTGATGAATAATTTGAGGGTTTTCCATTGCCCAGAACCGACTATTCTGTTTATTCACATATCCATTCAAATGAAAATGTGCCTCGTCACTCATTATGATTTTTTCATAAAAATCGGGGTTGTCATGGGCGAGCTGTAACATCCTATTGGCTTATGTACGGCGGCGTAAATGGTCTTGTAGAAGAAGCTCTTGTGTCAACTGAATCTTAAATGGAAACAAATGCAAATCCGTGTGCAAAATTGTGGCCAAAGTTGTTCTTTGAAGACCAAGCTCCTGAGCATGGCGTCCAGGCTGGTAAAGTAATTGTCAACGTATACTTTATATCCTGCGTTGGTCGGTATTTCAGCTGCTTTGATCAATGACATAACTATATCTCCACCCAAACCAAGTTGTTTCTCATTATCAGATTTTCCCGTATAAATCTCGAAAGAAACAATATATCCACTGCTGGTGCATAGAGCCCAATTTTTAAAGCCGAACCTTATTGGCTTCCCTTTTATGTATTGTTTGGCATAATGGTTGCCGTAATAAGGTATCATACTTTCATCTATCGACAAATGTCCATCTAAACCTCCATGCTTACGAAAGTTAAAATTCAGGCAGTCAAGAAGTGGGCGTAGTTTGAACAGTTTGTCGGTATTGTCATTGTTCAAATTATTATTGAAATGAATGTGTCTGAGGAGTTGCTCAAATCGGTTCAACCTCATAGCATTTAACAGAATTTTAGGGGTGTCGTCATTACTGTTCCAAAACAATCGCTTATTTGGATATTTTGCATATCCAGAGAGCAATAATGATCCTAGTATAACGTACAATTGGTTTAGGGAAAAATTTAAATTTGGGTCTTTATCTTGGGCTATTCGTTTCTTTGAGAATATGATTCAATATATTGTCATCAAAAAAAAAAGCTTAAAAAAATCAGTGGGAGTTTGTGCAGTTTTTGCTTCATCTGATGGTGGTTTAGGATCACAATCTAAGTTCAGGATATAATTTGGAATAGTTCTGGACCACGTATGGATTTTTTTTCCTTTCTTCACCTTAGATTGTGATTTAGAGGTTGTGGGTTCCGATGTAGCAGGTCTAGACGAAGATGGCAACTGGACAAGTCGCTCCAGAATGGATAATGGCACGTCAATATCTTCGTTGCTTTCAGATGCACGTTCAAATATTACTTTCTTCTCAGTTATGTCGACCCTGTCATGTTCTGGTACCAATACCTTTTTCAGCATAGATAATGTTATATCATAGTCTTCGTCATAGTCGGATTCGTTTCCATACACTACTTCACACCCTTGTTTGAGAATTCCTCGTGGCAAATGATTTATATCACCTTCTTGATCCGAAAGGTCACTATCCTCCTCGGACTGGGCTTTATCATTTTCCGGCGGTTCAATGTAAATATAAGTATTCTTAGAATTTGACACTTCAGGTACGTCATCATCCTCTTCCAGAGCGGCAAGTAACTCGCGAAGCGGCAGTCTATAAATACATTATAAAACTTAGAGTACTTTATATGCATATAGTCCGTTTAAGCGGATATTGTAAAAAATGGTGTATTATAAATTGATGTTACATTACAAGTCTATAATAAATCTATCACAATCACAAACATAACCTATGATTTATATATTTTAGCAATATATAAGCCTTTACAAGAAAATCATTGTTTTAAATACGGGTACTTACCCCCCATTTCTGGTAGAGTAAAAGCTCGGATCCATTTTGTTAACTTTTATACACAATGCAGCACAAATGTTCAATAATCTGCCTGTTTGTCAATCTACTATGCATACTAAACCAGTTCATTCTCCTCTAACGCCATAATTATGATTTGGTACAGTGCTGTCAAGCAAAATGTTATCATCCGTTTAAAAGGATTATATGCACTAATGGATTAACTTATTCAAAACTTTGGCAAAAATGGAATTTCCATGTAAAGTTATAGAAAATTACAATACATTTTGAGGAAACGTGAAAATGCCCCGTGTTTCCTGTGGTTCACAAAGCCTATATTTGATTTGACTCATTTTTACAGACTGCAAGTCCTCTACGTCGGGAAATACAAAAGTACACTTTTTTCCGTTATAAGTGCGAAGGCATTTTATTTCAATACAACTTTTTTTCATGTGCATTATTTGTGCGACAAAAAGTTTTTTGGTTTCTTTTTTTTGTTCCTGCATTATATATGAACGATGTCAAAACAAAGTCAGATTCATGGATATCAGAAGCTGTCTCAACGGGAGTCGTTATATCATCTTCTGTTTCGTCTACGACACTGCTACGAGAACTGTGATCTGAATCATCGTGTGGATCATCTATATGTATTGATGTTGATGTTGTCGGTATATCTGCCTCTACTCCCAAATCTGCCAATCCGATTGATTTTCCTGATGGAACATTAAGTTTTTTCTTTCTTGTTATTGCTGGCCGTTGATTCACTCTTGTAACCTCTGTCATAATATTAGAGAACGATTCCACCATAGCAGGATTGTTTTGATTAGTTTCATCATTCCTGGGCCTTATCTTCATCAAAACCTTTTCCGGATTATACGGTGAAATTCCTGTTGCTTCAAAACCAGACAATATATTTGCTGACATTTTTTCACTGAAATTTGCCAACATCTTTTTGAGTAAACTTGGAAAAACCTGCTTTGGTATCACCCCCATGTTATGCAACTTCCAGTCTGTCAAAACTTTTCTCCAGGATATTTTAATGGGCCTAAAAACGGCTACGTCCAAGGGTTGACAAAGATGTGTGCTATTTTTGGGTAAAAATACGAAACTTATGTCATTTTCCTCGCACGCTTCGATAACTTTGTAAGATAGATGGCTTCCCAAATTATCTCCAATAATAACCTTTTTCCCATCGTTACGACGTAATGCTGGTATTTGGAAAAACCAGTCCTCGAACACGTCTGAATCAAACCATCCAGATTTTATGCGGTTGTAACGAGCACCCTCTGGACCTTCTTCTATCCAATCTGGATATAAATATTTCGCTTTGTAAACGATATATGGAGGTAAAAGTTTGCCACTTGCTAACACCACAAACATCAGTGATGTAGAGGACTTTGAACTATCTAATATTCTAGAGGCATGCTTTACACGTCTTTGAACAAAAATTTTTTGACTTCCTGGATCATCAGTCATATTCGTCTCATCATAGTTTAAAATGTTAGCGGGTGGCACACCACGAACTATTTCCAACAAATTAGCAAAATATTCTGTAATCACAGTTGGTGTCAATTCAGCTCTACATCTTTTGATGTTTTGTGAATTTCTTTTCGATAATTCAGGATTTCGTAACAGAAAATAATGTCACCAGTCGCTGCCTGGTCTATTATCGCGAAATTGCTTTACAACAACCCCCTTGCGATTAATATACTGTTCCACAAAATCTTTCAGAACACTTTCTGGGAATGGAACACCAAATTCAGCCGCAATTAACATTGCTTTCGCAATTAATTTTTCCTCTGCAAATGGAATTGCAGGCGGTTTACCAAGCTTATCACTATGTCTACCTAGATATTTGGAATGTAAAATAGAACGTGGTACACAAAATCTCTCAGCGGCTTGCTGGAATGACAAATGTTCATCCAGAACACCTCTCAACGCATCCTCCATTTTTTGTGGGTCATAATTGCGCCGAACCGCAGTGCCTAACTTGTGTTTATGTGTCCTCGGCATTGTCCAATATAACCCTGCAATTTAAGCATTTTTAGTTTTTATCATTTTTCTCAAAGTATCGTGAACAAAGTGAATGTTTTTGTTGTTTACGTTTACAACAATAAGACTTACAAGGAGGTTTTTCGACAATTACTCATATTCATACAAAAAATATTTTCAAAACTTATTTTTTAGAAGCTTACTTTCAGTCTGAAATTTCACGACCACAACAATTACAAGTATAACGAATTTTTCATGTATAGTAATTTTCTTGGTGTTCAATATTGCCAACTGTGCGAAATTTTAATAGAAATTCAAAAAAAGGCGCGCATATCCAATATAACCCCTAGTATCCAATATATCCCCGTTTGACGGTAATGCTTTAATACCTTTGTTCTCGCCACAGCCACCTGGTATTAAAGAAGAGAGTGATTTTAGTCCATAAACTTCCGTATTTCCATTAATCATATCATTGATTTTTGTTGAATCAATACCAGATACAACTACCATAACTTTATTTAACAGAAAGAAATTGTTGGGGAACGTGCTGTATACCCAAACAGAGTGATGAGCGTTGAGTGATTTGTTGTAGGATCGACGTTGCTTCAAATAATGAAAGTCCAAGATTCTAAACTTACGTTTAATACCGACAACAAACTATAACAATTCTCGAAGGACCATATTAAAATATGATTAAACTGATGTTGACACAGTGCAACAGGCACAACAACTTATGCTAAGCCCCCTTTTACCAATACAATGCTATAAGTAGAGTTTAGTAAGACAATAAATCCTTAATATAAATATTTATAACATATATTACAATTTATGACTTAAATCTACAGAAACAATTAAAGTAAGGTACAGTTGATTTACAGGGTGAATAAACCTTTCTAATTTATTTCTTTGTTGATGGGAATTCTCAACAGCAATAAACAACCGAAAGAATTAGGTATAAAATAATTTGAATTATTACTTACTGAAAATAATAATTCGGATCGTATCACCACTATAGTCTGTTTAGAAATGAAAGAGAGTAATAAAAGCTTATTATGTATGCAAATCGTAAATAAATGTAGTACTGGTGCTTATATTCAATATTTTTATATTATGTATTATCGGTATAGATGAGGTGTNTGTATCCAGTAAAATATACTAATGTACACCCATTACCTGTTAGCATTAGTGTTACCCGATAATTACCTGAAACGAAATATTACCACGCCCATGGCCGGTTCTTATCTCGGGGTTTTATTACTCTCTTTCATTTCCAAACAGACTATAGAATAATAGACCATATACTAATACAATCTCCGATGGTAGAATTTATATAGTCCTAAGCTTTCTGCTCATCTCGACCTTGAACGATTACATCGGTGGCCACGTGGTGTTACACACACTGGTTCACCTTGAGCTTTGTTAATGTTAGTTAGCGATCGCCTTCCTCTTTTCATTAAACACACCTTTTGAAGTTGATCATCAACATAATTTGTTTTAAAAAGCAGAAAGTTTGGAAACTCTGGATCCAATTGAACTATTTTAAATTTGGATATAAATACTTTCAAAGTCAAAATGTATTGCAATTTTACTTTGAAGATTTTTCAAATCAAACACATCATTTTGAGATAATTCACAGACAGTGTAAAATGGTGCTTTCCTTTTGGTGGTTCTTACTATGGAATACCACTGTTCTGGTACATAAACAGGAATATTTTTTGCTGCCCTTTCAATCACACTATGGACAGAATCTCCTTTACTTTGTGTTTGTTCGGATTCTAGGAAACTGCGACGTATTTTGATCACATATTTCTGAGACAACTGTATAGTGCGAAGAGGTATTTATTGTGATTCTGATCGGCGCAATTGTCACAGAAAAAAGAAAATTCTTTGATACCCTTTTTAATATGATCTTCTATAAACTTCAAAGGACCCTATTTCCGATGAACCTCCCCTTGCCACATAAAACATTGGCACTCTTATTGATAAGCACTCTCTTATTGATAAGTTGTAAAATTATACGTTCAAAGTTTTAGTTTATAACATGCCATACCAACATTTGACTTGGGTGTAGAGAGTACCTGCTGCAAATCGAAAACCGCCGAACAGAATATTGAATTATCATGCGCAAAGTCTTTGTCATTGTTATTTTTTAGATGTTGTTTTCTTCTAAATCTTTAGTGTCTGTCATATCATGTAAAACTAATTTTTATAAATTAGTTAGAGCCCCCACTAATATACGATATTTTCTTCACAGTTTGCTTCAGCAAACGAGGCGAAAAAAAATAATTAATAAAGGTTTAAAAGAGCTGATAAATTGGTCACACGTGGGATTAATATTTCGTACGCCATGGCTTCTGATACATCCAAAGAAATGTTCTGGATCTTGGTTTAAATTTCTTAAGGACATAAATTTAAACCCCTTTCTTCCAATTTGTACCAAATATATTTATTAGAGGCATGAATATTATGCTCACAGTTTATTAGAGAAGGAATTGTTGATGCTTTTATATATTTTTAACTATAGATTTCATCTATCGTAAAACATACAGCTTCTTCCCAAAATTTTAAATGAGGTGAAGATGAGGTTATAGTTATTCTCAACAGTTTCCCATGTTCAGCATACATCGGCATTTGATTCACACTGTGGAATAGTTTGTCCAAAAATAATGCTAAATCTGAGGTTCCTACGACAGTCTTAAGGCGGAGATATACTGGCGAGATACTTGCGACAAAACTCGAGCGAGCGACTTCCGCATCAGTTTACACTTGAGCAATAATAATTGTGATTTTACTGTCGGGGAAATTCAGCAAGTACAGCTTAATCGAGTTCTCACCAAGCTATTTACACTGTCAGCAAATTTATACTTGCATGTGTCAGCGGCTGACAGTGCTGACACAGTGACAGTTTTTAGTTGAAAACATAACATGGCACCAGTAAGATGTGTTCGTACTGCAGCAGCATTATTATTATGTAACAGTTACAATAAAAAAAAATAAAAAGAGGCGAAGGTTTTGGGTACGAGATTGGATATTACGTAGAGAAAAATATGAGGCCTACAACAAGCTCATTCGTGAGCTGAAAATTGAAGATGCACAACAGTTTAAAAATTTTATTCGCATGTCAGCAGTCGACTTTGAGGAACTTTTATCAAAAGTGGGTAGAATAATTCAAAAGGAAGATACTCATTTACGTGCTTCGATTTCCCCTAGTGAACGTCTTATGGTGACATTACGCTTTCTTGCTACTGGTAAGTATTTTATTTGAATTTACTAGAACGTTATTATTACTAAAAAGAATTATTTTATATAGGCGACTCCCACCAGTCACTAATGTACCTCTTCAGAATTCCAGCGTGCACAATGAGTGGCTTTATTCCACAAGTCTGCTCAGCACTGTACCAAGAACTGAAGGATACTTACTTAAAGGTATGCTTTATTTAAGGCACATATAAAATAACTACATACAGTTTTATAAACAAAAAACATTTTAATGAAATAAACCTATATGAAAAAATAAATATTTTTCTGCAACTTATAAATCTTGAAACGTTAAATTTGAAAACTGGGTCTGATTCTGAGTATTGTACACAACTGGAGATTCAAGAGATGTGTAATTTGATGCGTTACTTGAATAATCAGAAAAGGAAAGCAAAGCTGAGGGCTCCTGTTCTCTTGCATCCTCATCGGATATACGCATTAATGCTTCATTAATTAAACGCTTAACCTTTCGTTTGTTTGCTGGATTCTTTATTTGTCGAATTTCAGATGGTACGTAATCTCCATAAATTTGCTCATCATCAATGGGTTGGTTTAGCAAATGTAAAGCTTTCTGTTGTATTTCCTCTGAAATTATGTTGCACTTACTACTTTTAAGAGAACGCTTCTTTTGTGGCGGGGACTTTGGTCCTGCAGATATTTCAGAATCATTCTTTTCACTTTGAGTGGAGGAGTGCTATAGGGGAAAATACATTTATTTTATTTTTTAAAACTGTCAGTTAAGTTAAAACAAAAATATATTTATTTTATTTCAGATTCCCTTAACAAAGGAAGAATGGCTTGGACACTCAAAAAAATATTTGCATAGATGGAACTTCCCTCATTGTATTGGCGCCCTGGATGGAAAACATATAGTTATGCAGGCGCCAAAGAATAGTGGAAGTTACTATTATAATTATAAAAATACACACAGTATTGTATTATTGGCTTTAGTTGACGCCAGTTATACATTTACCTATGTGGACGTTGGTTGTAACGGACGAATTTCAGATAGTGGCGTTTTTAATAATTGTACACTCAGTTCAGCTTTAATGAACAACGAGTTGGATTTACCACAACCTTCTCCACTGTCAGGGAGAGAAAAACCAATGCCATATGTAATTGTCGCAGATGATGCATTTCCAATGAAATCATATCTAATGAAACCATTTCCTTACAAGGATCAGCCTGGTCCAAATCGCGTTTTTAATTATCGCTTATCCAGAGCACGAAGAATAGTGGAAAATGCGTTTGGAATCATCGCTAATATATTTAGAATATTAAGAAAGCCAATATTGCTGGAACCGGAAAAAGTAAAGAAAATTGTACTGGCTATATGTACATTGCATAATTTTTTAATGAAACGAAAAGACTCCGCAGGTAGATATGCTCCGGTAGGTTCTTTTGATACGGAAGATGAAGATACGCATGCTGTTGTCAATGGGTCATGGCGACGTGATTCTGGTACGCCCACAGATAATTTATTACCACTTCAGCGAGGTGTACAACAAAATTATTCTCCAAGTGGAGAAGTTAACTGGCAATATAAATATATATAATAATAATAGTCTGTAAAGTTTTTACTTAACATAAGAGATTTTTTTGTTAACAAAAATATATAAGTTTTACAGTTACAACGCGAATTTGTCTGTCAGATATTTTTTAGAAAAGAAAACAAATAGGTACTTTTAATTACATAGGTATATGTTTTTATTCATATGTGTATTGGTTATTAATATTATTGTGCGAAACTAACTAATCTGCAGACTAAAGTCACTGCCAGCATTGAATTATACTGCACCGCTTTTTTTTAGTTTTTATTTTCTTCACTTCCTGCATAAATTGACTTCTGAGGTTATGTAATTTTCGTGATATTTCGTTATTATCTGTATTAACTTGTGATGCAATTAATGTTAACGCATCTTGTTTTTTATTTCTGTTTCTGTAACCTACAGAATGCACATCCCACAGAACAGAATTTTCTTCGTACAGAGTTATTAACATTTGTATTTCCGTATTTGTCCAAACCTTCTTGTTCTCCGCCATGTTGAACTCGCACTGTTCACTCGGCAAATATCGAAACAAACTGGAAGTATTGTAATAAATTGCGCAAACGCAGTTATACCTATTTAGACTTGCAAGTTAGAATGTTGCGTGATTTCTTGTGTGAATTCAATAATATCGACTCACCGCGCTGTTTAGACTAATGACAGCAGTGTCTGACAGAACTCGCGCTTGTTTTCTCGATAGTCTACAGGCCCATTTAGGTAGAGTACCTGTAAAATAAAAAAAGTAAGTTGAAAGAATTCAATATAATATACGAGTATAATTTGACTTACTAGTTTCTGCAACAAAATTTAATGCCGAAGATACTCTATGGCTAAATACTTGTGTGGTAATTCTCACCTTCATTTTTAATATTTTTTTTTGGTAATACATATTGATCTGTCAACTTTATACATAATTTTTTCTATTCATATTTACTGTCCAACTCATACAGAGCCACTATATGCATCCATGATGCATCCATTTCTTTTCCATCTAATATAAATTTAATATATTTTTTAAGTAATCCATTTCTAATAGGTACCTTTAATTAAATGAGGTGCATTGGATCAACTTCTTTTCCCATCATCTCGAACCCAAAATTTCTGGTTGTTTCTTCTTTTGCTCGACTATATTTCTCATTGGTTTCTTGTAGTAATTTCCTGATCTCAACTCTATTATTGTTTCCCTGGTTACAAATTGTTGATATAATATGCACGCCAGTATCGTTAATGATTTGTCTACCCTGTGTAATGGAAAAAGCACTTACTCTTATACGTTTTATTCATTATTGAAATTTTATGAAATATTGCTATTTAAACAAGTGATGTATTTATCATTAGTCGTAAAGAGACATGAAAATGTTACACTTTTTCTGAAGTGTTATTTTAATTTTTGATATGTACTAAACAGTTACTTAAAATGAGTGGCAGCAGTTAGATGTATGATTATTATTAATTTTAATATTACCTATTCTTCGATACCAGTACTCGGAAGATATACCCCCTCCTTCGGTATCACAATGTAATTTAGACTAATACATGAATCTTCTATATATTCATTCGTATCATTTACCACTACGCATTCATCTTCATATAAGTTAAACCTAACAATTAGGTCCATATAATAATTTCCTCTCCCTTCACATCCATAAAACACAACCTGCAGCAGGTCTCCCTTTTCACCGTCAATGAGTTTAAATTCCGTAGAATAAAATAAAATATTGTTCATTTTAAAACTGATATTTATCAATTCTTCGACTTGAAAAATTTTAATACCACTAAAATAAAAATGTTCAAACTGAGGGAATTGACTATAATCGATAGTAATATTAATATTATATTTGCACACAGACATCTTGATGAATACTAATAATAATTTCAGTAGTCTCATGTTCAACTTCTTTCAAAATTGCTATGTAAGTAAGATCGTAATATTCCACTAATGTGTTTTTGATAACACTAATATTATTTGTAGTTGCGCGAGTACAAAAGCCACCAGACTGTAATTACGCTAGGTAATGGTTTCTCGCAAATACCGGAAACTGTTGCATGCATAAACTCATAATTTTGTTCTTCTGTGAGGCGTTCCATGGGAACTATTTTGCTTAAATATTTTTTATATATATCCAGCAAATCAGCCTCAATTCTTTTTACAAAGATAATATCAGCATCTGCGCCGCGATAAAGTTCAAATTTAGAAATTGAATCATCAAATGAGCGTTTTATTATGTATGCAAATGAATATGGTTCATGTTTGTGTGTTTTAATGGTATAAAAGAGTTTGCAGGGTTAGGCTGACAGCTGTCTATTGGTTTTAAAATTGACTCGAAATCTGCATAAACCACAAAGGGCACATTCATTCGTTTATTATGGTTTTCAAATTTTAATTAATTAATTTCTGACGCAAATACCCCACATTTATCTTTATGAAGCTCTGTCGAGGGTATTAATGTATGGAGATGATTGCAGTCATTGTTTTGATGATGTAGTAATAATCTTTCATTGACAAAAGGTAATAAGCATCCATCACAAAAGTATTTTTTGTGTTCACGGTTAGAAATCTGATTTGATACTAATCTTGACAAATTTTTTATCCATCAGTGGTGACTGCTTCCGCACTCGTCTGTTACAAGTAATAAATTTACATGGACGCCTAATTTTTTTTGAGAATAATGTAAAGGTCCCACTATAGTAGAAGTCATCTTATTATCTTCAAATTTACTTTCTAAGCCATAGGCATTAATAGAAATGTTGGTCTTTAATTCAAATTTTGGAATAATGGGGGTACAATGACATGTCCGTTGTTCTTTCTCTTGCAGGAAACAATGCTGACACTAGAGCCCACAGAAAACAGCACTGGTCCTGGTTATAAACGTTTATGACAGCTTTTTTATTTTCAATAAATTTCGGTAGTTTGATGTAAGAAGAACCTCCACAAACAACAAATTTATTTATATTCACTTCTACATACATAATATTTTCAAGGGCCCAACCTAGAAATTAGAGTTATTAATTAAAATATGTAAAATACGTTCTACAACAAACACACCTGAGTGACGCTCCTGAAATTCCGTCGTTGATTAATCATTTAGAGATTAAGAGTAAGAGTATTGCTTAAATTTGCGGAATAATTATGTAATAATATAATTCACCTTCAGCATTCATTCGATGAATTTTCAATGCTTCTTCCAACAAACCAATTATTTTATTTTTTACTGACGTAAAAAAATGTATTAAAGTCGGTCCCCTATTTTCACCGAATACTCTGTAGCTAGCAACTCTCTGAATGTAGCTTGAATTTATTGTATGCTTAGTAAAAAATCTCCACACGTGTTGGTTTTGTGCTCCAAATATCTCGTATGGGATATCAAAGCATTTGTGGGTATATATTTATTACAGTGGGTACACAATGCGGATGGTCCTGCTGATGTAGATGGCCCCCTCGATGTAGAGGGCTTTGTTGATGAACATGTGTTCGTTGATGAAGATGCACTATGTGGGCTCCTCGGATGGTATCGGTTGAAATTTTAATTTTTTAGATGGTGGTTCACTACCCTCACGCGATTCTCTAACATATCTTTCCAGAATATCTTGTCTAGAAAAGCTTTCTCCACATTTGTCACACAAATACATTTTGAATAAAATGCGATGGTGTTACCACAGCACTAAACAAATTCACAGTTTATAATGTCGCTAATCTGACTTCCCGCACAATGTATGTTCAATATGGTGCGAGTAAGCCGTTTGGGAGGGGTTAGCTCGTGGCCAGTAGACGGAAAGCCACGACAGCCGGATGATATCTAATTTAGTTCGGGGCCATTATGGGAAAATTCCGTGCCGCATTAAATGCGATGTGTCCTCGAACAATTATTATCTACCAAACGGCTTTGGATTTAATATTTCACTAATGTATTTTTGATAACACTAATTATTTGTATATACATCCTCTTGTCCTGACCTACTCATCTTTGATTCTAAAAGCTTTGAATTTTTTTCACAACATAATCAAATCTATTTGCTTCCGGATTTACTATTTGGCAGCCATCAATCAATTCATCGTAAGCAATATTTTTAAAATTTTTATTTGTATATTCTTTACATTTGACCTTCCATAGGCAGGGATTTGATTTATAAACTTTGTTATTAAGTCTTTTGACCAGTACCTGCTATCCGCCATGGTACACCTTGTTTATTTCATTTGAATCTAAATGTAAAATACATATTTTTTTATTTGACTTTATCGTGCGTTTTTGTTTCTACTTACCAGTTTCGGGACTCACGCTCAAATCGCGCGCGATAGTTGTCGCTACAAAAACACGAATCACGTTCTTTTATCGCAGGTCAGCCTTACAAGAATGCACTCGCTATTTTCGCGTTTGTCAAATTTAGATTTACATTGACGTTCTTTCGCGCGCGATTGAAATGCCGTGTACTAAACCCACAGGAAAGAGTGTAAATATAAAGCTACCTATATTGAAGAACTAAACTTTGTTACTTTTCCGATTTGCTGATTTTGAACTTGACGGCGTAGACGATAGTAATGACGGTACTATCTGGGATGTTTTTAGAGAGTCATTTTGGTTCTTGTCATTATTTACAGGTTCAGCCAAGTTGTTCGATTCTGAATGCTCCGAATGACCTTGGGTGGTCAACCGACCCCACATGTTTTTTTTTAATTTTATATGAACAGGGTGGTCCTTTATGATTGGACCATAAAGTAGCTGGATTCTAGACATGAAAATAATGAGATGTACCCAAATAGGCCGTAACAAAATATTGCTCGTTAAAGATTGATTTTCGATTTGTCATTTATTTCATAAATTTCAATTTTAGAGGAAATGACGTGAAAACTGGGAATGGGGATTTTTTGGTGGTGGGAAAAGAAAAGAAAAAGGTATTATAAATTGAACTTATTAATGTAACTGTTTTACAACGGCAATTCTTTTATTTTTGGATTTACATAATAAAACCGTTGATGTGCTAATTTCTTTAGAATATCTTCGTCAGTTGTAAGTGTAACACGTCCCTTTAAAATAGAATTTATATTTTGTATGTGAAAAGGAAAAATGTAAAAAAACTTTCAATATATAATTAAACAAGATTGTGCGCGTCACTATGTGAATTATATAATAAAGTTTTAACTAACGTAACTAATTTTTTCTTAATATTGCTTACTAATATAGTTTTTAACATTTCTTATAAAAAGTGTTACCATATTGGAGAACATTCTTCTAAACTGGGTTTTGGTTCTTAGTGTGTATGAGTTTTATATTCACGTTTACTTATAAATTAATGTTCTTGTGCGGATGTTGATGGCTGAAGTTGATTGATGCAGGTAGGACAGTTTCCAATTTTTTTTTTAATATTCTTAGCGATGTATCCAGCAGTATATGCATGAGTTGCAATTACAGCTACATTTTCAGCATTAAGAAACTCTACATTATTTTTTGCTGTATCACCTTCACAAGAAACTTGATCTTTGGCATTGTCTTTGTTGCCTTCATCAACAACTAACAACGATTTTAAAGAATTTAAAATATTGTCATGGTACTCACAGTTGGCCCTATGTAAATAATGAGATACAAAATTATTAATTATTAGAGCATTGTATGACGACATAAAAGAATAACGGCCGGTTTCATAATCAATTTAAAAGTCACTTTAAATTTTAAAGAACTGCTCAATTTCCAAGATGTATTGGGGCTATTGACTGTAGTCTGATTAAGATGGATTCTGTGGGAGGAGACGATGCAGAAATCTTTCGATGTAGGAAGGGTTATTTTGCATTAAATGTACAGACAGTCTCCGATGCTGAACTACGAATCAGGGATATTGTGTGTAGATGGCACATGATCAAACAGTTTTTAACAACAGTGTTTTGAAGAGAGATTTTGAAAATAATAGATATGGTCAATATTTATTAACAGGAGACAGTGGCTCAAACTGTTGAAACGTAATGTGGTTGAAAGACTGTATGGTGTATGGCACAGATTGCAGGAAGATTATAGATGGGCGACTCTCAGCCCCCTACCACTTTTTCTGAGAGTAGTTCTGGATCGTATCACTTCAGGCGCTAGCGTCAGCATTGGTAGTGATAGTCAATTTTTCGAGAACACACAACCGTCTAGGCAATTTTTGTAATGTTGACTAATTTCTGGTTTCTATAGGTATGTCGTCATACTGTTTTATTACATTATATGATTCAGGAGGTCAATATTTTAGGCACGTATTCAGAGGACCAAAATAAACACAAAAGTCTTTATAAACACGAGTATTATTTTTAACCATTACAGAAATGCAGTGATAAGTATTTTAAATACCAGTTGTAATGTAAGAAAATTCATTTTCCAACTAAGCACCAGTGAAACGTACAGGGTGATTCTTTTATCATGGGAAATGAGTTTTTCTCGTAAACGGCTGCAGCAAATTGAGTCCTGTAAAAAGTATTTTATTTGGGCTGATTGATGCTTGATATTGCGATGGATATGAAAGTTATAATTAAGCGACGCTGGGCGTCGCGACACTTCAAAAATTTTTTTGTCAGAAGCATACCATTTTTATTTCAGAAATTGGAAGATCTGTTGAATAGAAACACTTTTTCCAAATACAATTTTTTTCATCTAAAACCATTCAAAAATTACAGACCAGTTTTTAAGTGTTAAATTGGTCGATTGCCATGCAAAGAATGCATGGTTTTTTAAATTTCACTAAAGCAGGCAAGCTAACTTTTATGCTGATATTGACCACAAATATAATTTAGGATTTAAAGAAAACAATTTACAAAATGTTACTACATTTAATAACACTAATTTGTTTAAGAAATAATGAACGTTTACACTAACAACAACCAATACATAAAACACTAAAGAATAACATGAACTGTGTTTAGTAAAAATTAACTCTTAATTCACAAATCTTATTTTAACAATTGCTCGATATAGGCGCCATCGTTATCTAAACATAAATTGTACCGCTTNAATATTTTAGGCACGTATTCAGAGGACCAAAATAAACACAAAAGTCTTTATAAACACGAGTATTATTTTTAACCATTACAGAAATGCAGTGATAAGTATTTTAAAAACCAGTTGTAATGTAAGAAAATTTATTTTCCAACTAAGCATTAATGAAACGTACATATTCTCACTCGTTACATTTATGGTTCTAAAAATGTTTACCCCTGTATTTTGGTAATGGCTAAGAATAGAACCCATGTTTATAGAAACTTTTATGTCTATTTTGTATTCCTGAATATTCACCTAAAATATTGACATTTCCTCCTGGACCACTCTGTATAAGATACGCTAGCTGTTGGAGTAGGTTTTCAGTTATTAAAATGAGAAATACTAGATATGAGTACTTTAACTCGAGTTCAAGCGTGTCCCAAAATATGAATGTCTTGACATATCTGCTCCTGTTTTCGAGTTATCTTCAAGAGGTTAAAGTTAGTTAAATTATGGATAACGAATACAATGAGGAAGGATGGCTCAACAATAACAAAGCCTCAATATGACTAATCCTTGGATTGAACGGCTGGACTTGTCTAAGAGCGGCTACAGACGTAACTGAAAGCTTGACAAGCATGCATGTTCAATAATTTTGTGCAAAACTTGAACAGAATTACCCTACAGATGCTCAGTATTGTTAGAAGGACCGATGAAAGTTAAATGAAAATTTAATAAAAAGTATATTCAAATATGTCTACATCGGCTCCTTCTTAGCAAAACAGTACCAGTCAGCACTTGGCCTGTCAGTGTTTATAAACAATATTGCTCCAAGTGCCTAGCTGTAATGTCAATGACATATAACTTAGAATTTAATACAACGCTGCTTTATATGCTGGTACAAAATTATTGAACATGCATGCTTATCAAGCTTGTTACATCTGTTACATTTTCAGTTTGAATTTACCTACATTTTAGAAAGGATAAAGGTAAAATATTAGTAAAATAGTAAGATAAAATTAGTAAAAAAAAAATAATATAAATAATTTATTTCAAAATACAGATAAATAAATATTCATGTCATCCGTGGTGTTAAGATTATAAGGTGTGCTCGGAACGCTTATCGAATATGACAGGATCTGCGCATGCCGTCACTTTTGGAACATTTGTATGTAGTAGCAACAATTAAAGCCGGCGTGTTTCTGCGTTTATACCATAAATCTTCTCCCAAGCTGACATCAAATGTGCAACAAAGACAGAGATAAACATGAGCGTGGACACATCATATAATCCTAACACCACAATGTTAAAAATAAATGATACATTTTGAAAAAATACTCAGAACTGAATGTGTTCAATGTGTTTATTCAAGGTCCTTTTAATGTTTAATAATTGTAATTACTTCATTTGACAAATTCTGAATTTTAATAATTCTAAACAAAATTACAAATTAAGTAGTTACCTAGTAAAGTATTTACAATTATTACAAGTAACACTACAATGTGAAAGACTGTAGTTATAAATTTAATCTCACATTTTATTACTTAATAACAGATATAAAATAGAATTAAGTGCTTATTACAATTTCAATACATTTCTACCTGAATTTTAATACAGTAATAAATTACATGGTTTTATGTATCCCTAGAGATCAGGTATATACCTAAATTAATATCATCTCAAATACCAAAGGATCTTCTATCCTTATCCCTTTATATTGATAATAATTATAATCAAATTAATCTTTTCAAATAATGAATTTTGTCCTTTCTGGTTTTATATTTCTTATCCCTACATAATGCTGCAATTTTAATGCTATCATTAATTTGTTTAGACATAGTTCCCTTTAAAATACGATTTACATTTTTTATCCAAGTGACAATATATAAAAATGTAAACTTCTCTACAAACAACTTTGCTATGTTATGACTTGTGCAAGTAAAACTATCAAAATTAATATGTTTTAACAATAAATTAATCATTTTATTTTTAATTCCATCTTGGGTGCACATTTTTGGTAAATAATAATGAAGAACATCGTTACATTTGCTAAAATAATTTATAAATTGAGTATTAGGACGTACGAGTGCTCTTGCACTATATGCCCTAGCTTTTAATAATCGATGTGTATGTTCACTTGTTGTGCTTATTAATTGGTTGCGACAATAAGTACAATTTCCCACATTTTTTAAAATGCTTCGACCTAAGAAGCCAGCTATGTAACCATGAGTATTAATAATTAATACATGTTTTTTCTGTTCAAATTTAAAATTATGATCTATACTTTCAGTGTCATGAGTAGTAACTTCAGAAAGTGGGGCATCAAAAAGTAAAAACATTTTAAGAGAGTCCAATGCCCCTTCTGACTCATCTTCTTCACAATTAGCTCCTGGTGAATGGACTGATGCAAAATTATTAATTAGAAGACTTTTAAATAAATTTTCTAGCGGATCTTAATTTAAGTTCCTGGTACAAAGAAAGTTAAAACCAGCGTCTTTCAATTTTTTCTAAAGATAAATAAAACCACGCAATGTATTTATCCAATTTCTTACTGTGAGTGGTACATAATCTTGTCTTTTCTCAGAAAAAAATTTTACACTGTTAAATACCTTTATGGCTTCATACCAAAAATCCACAGCACATCTTAAAAACTTACCATGCTGCTCATTAAATGCAGATGCATTAACGCTGTCAAATACTTTGTCAATAAACAAAAGAAAATCTGCAGTGTCTGCTGCACCATCAGAAAGATGCCCACTTCCTGTCATAAGAAAAACACAATAAAATTAAAAATATAATACGGCAAATAAAATAGTATACATACCAAGTATAACTATACCCCGCATTATAGAAGAAACTCTCTGGGAGAAAACTTGTGCTGCATTTTTTACTTTCATTTTTTTTATTTGTGTTTTGTAAACATGTTCATTCGTTAATCTATTCAACATTCGTGTATCGTGATCACCAACATCCAGCTCATAAAGAGTAACAATATCTTCCTAAGAAGCAGTCTGAAATAAAAAAAAATACAACATAAGCAACCACAGTTATATCTTAGTTTAGTACTTACTTGCTCATTATTTTGTTTCCATATAAATTTTACTTTTGCCTCAATCATATTATTTCGTATTCCCTTTAACAGGTGAGGGGGATCAAATAGGGGTATAATTTCCTCTCCTCCTACAGAAAATCCAAACATCTGATTTTCATTTCTTCTTTGACATTCTTCATCAGTGGAAATTCTCAAACTTCGTACAGTTGACGAATTTGTGCTGTGTTGATCACGTATCTATAAATAAAAATAAATAAATAATTTATTTCGAAATTTTAATCTAGTCAACTCACAGTAGCCACTACTTTTAGTCCAATTTCCTGTAGACTTTTTATGACTTCTTTTAAAATTCTGGTCTGTTCTTGGGTGCTCAAACCACCTTCAGAAAAATAATAGCAAATTGGCTGTTTCCATTTTCTACAGATTCCTCGTGCCATAAATATCATGACATGGTCAGCAAATTTTGGTCGTCTCTCCAATCCGGTATCTTCAAAGCCCAAAATGGTATCGTCTTTTTGACTGTATGTAAGAGATACTTCCAAAAACATTTCATCAAAAAGGAGACAACAGTAACGATCAAACTCTGCCATGGTTTGAACACTTTCTGCCAAGCTGTTTAATATGTGAGTATTTAAGCCACAGTGGAAGGGTATTTTTCTTAATAGATCCATTAAAGTCTTTCTACTCGGCAAAGCAAATGTCTTCTGCAACAATCGGTAGCCCTTTGGACTCTGTTTTAAAAGTGACAAGCCAAAAATTTTGTCATCGATACTAAATCTCCGTCCTCTACTGTCTTATTTGATGCTTCAATTGAGATGGAATAAAACGCAAAGTAGCTTTATTTACTTTACCCTTTAAAAATTCCTCATTTTCTGTTTTTTATAGCTTCTTCCAACCTTTGCTTATTCGATGTATTATCATGAAATAATTTTCTGGTGTTCACCCCCAAAAACAGTATATCCGTAATATCTCGGATTCTAATAAATATTTTGGAATGAAACAAAATGGAAATTATCGAACCCGTTTATTGGGGAATGAACAGCAGGGGTAGTAGATGAACAGCTGGGGTAGTTTGCATCAGTTTAAATCCGTTTTAGACCAATAGAAAAAAGTATTTGTGAAATATCTGTTTTTTTTTTATAAGAAATAATTTCCATTTCGTTTCATTCCAAAATATTGATTAGAACCCGAGATGTCACAGAAATACTGTTTTTGGGGGTGAACATGAGGGATAGTTTGCATTCGTTTAAATCCGTTTGAGGCTAATAGAACAAATTATTCGTATGATTAGAGAAAAAGTAAAAACTTTTTATTTTGTAATGTTAATTCTAATCGTATAGACATTTTTCGCTCATTAAGGGGTTGTTCTAGAACTTAAATTTGCCAATTTGTTTACATAAGTTATATTTTTTATTTTTTATTAAAACAAATATGAATTTTTTTATATACAAAAAATGTTTCAAAAATAAGGATAGCAACCCCCAAACACGAAATCACTAATGAAACGTCTGTTTTTTTTATAAGAAGTAATTTTGCATGTTGTTTAATTCCAAAATATTTATTAGAACCCCAGATAATTACAAAAAACCGTTTTTAGGGTCGAACTTTGAGAATGTACTTCACCGACATATTATTTAATAATAATAATGCAGAATTATTATAAATACCCGACTCAATAGACAAAACCACATACAACTAAAAGAGTTCTTTTAGGTTATGAAACATGAAACAAATACAACGTAGAGCGCAAACTCGTAAATAACAGGTACCTACGTACAACATAAAATAGCGGCCGTTTACGGCATGTTATTTACAAACGTTATTTCTAACATAACGTTTTAGCGTAAAATGGGATACATACTCGGCCTGATTTTCACCTATTTGTTTAATAAATAAATCTTATATCAAAATACACGCTATTTAATTGCGAACACAATGATATAGGGTTGTCTGTAAAAAATCTGGCCTGAATGACGGTTGTCGAGTTTTGAAAGGTGAAAATTTTATGGGAGTGGAAACTTGTGACAAAGAGGTCTGAGCTAAATATCCCGTGCGATAGAAGAGGACGCAGCGTTCGAGAAGAATGTGGAAAATTAAAAAAACCATAGGTGCAAAAAAAAAGTAATTTTTTTTTGGTAATGATGACTTTAATTGAAAATAATTTAAGCAACGTAAGAATATCACATTTTTCAGTGTTATATTCTTTTATTATAAATTAAATATAGAAGAGATATTTACTATTATATAATAATTTTGAAGAAATATATATTTTATACTTACTGTATTCTCCGTACTAAAATTTCTAAATTCTTCATTGTATTTATTTCCCAAAGCAGTTACAGTTACCTTTTTATAACATGTGGTATGGTAACCAACAAAATCGAGTGATGATTTAGCTAACTCAACTTCGTTGTATAGACTTTAAAGAGGCCCTACACTATCAAGCGGCTTGATCAAATGCTTGAGGCTCCGATTGATGGGCGCTTCAAGCGTACTTCAATCAACACTTCAATCTTTTCATCAAAACTCTCAGTCGAAGCTGAGAAGTGGAGGAGTGTGGAGCGTATAATGGTGTCAAATGTAGATTTGGGCTTCCTGGCCTTAACATTGGTTGCTGCGAAGGGGAGAAACAACAAAAAGAAAAAAAGACGGTGGTCTAAGGACTGGTATAAAATGAGGAACCGCTTCACTCATCAACATCTCCTTAACTTTCTGAGTGGTTCGGAACCAGAGGATTATAGGAACTTTCTACGCATGGACCAAGAAAGTTTCGATAATCTACTCGATTTAGTCCGCCAAGACATCGAGAAGAAGGACACGAAAATGCGTGAGGCGATTCCTGCAAGTCAGAGATTGTCTGTCACGTTGAGGTACCTAGCATCTGGCATGGATTTAGAAGACCTGGAATTCAGGTGTGCCATTGCTCCGCAGACTCTGGAACTCATCATAATGGAAACTTGCTCTGCAATTATCAGGGCATTGAAGGAAAACATCCAGGTAAGAAATTATTTCCCCAGTAAATCTCTATATTTTAAGAATGGAAAAAATTTACAAATAATTACACTTTACAAATAATACAGATATCGCACAGGTAATGTACATTATTGCTGAACTGAAAAGATTAGGGCACAAGTTCACATTGAGGCAAATGAGGAGAAGAACGTAGCAGCATTATCTTCATCAGACGTTTCGTGGTGTTGCTCTGGGTATGAAGGGCTTTCACTTGGATGCGAAATGTACAGCGTCTGCCCTGGGTTGGAGTACCTTTGCCAACTATTCATTGAAGAAGACGACGATGAAGGTGGCGAGGGTGACCAACGAGGAGGGTGGGTTTGAAAACGCACTCCCTCCCTTGTCAAGTTGCCCATTTCTGCTTCAAAAAGCGTGTCATTTATGATTTTTTTCGGCGAAGCGTCGTTGGTCTGGAGTTAACTTTTTTAATTTCATAGCCCATCCCCTAGCCAGAATATCTTATTCAGTCTCAGGTCGCTTGAAATATTCAGTCGCTAGTCACACTAATTGATCAGTGCTATCAGGGCCACCTTTCCTTTTTTTACCCGTCTTTACAGGGATGGCTGGTTTGGGAGTTGGGGGTGTAACTACGTCAGAAGGAGACCCTACACTTTCGAAACTGAGTTGTGATTGCGAGTCTTCATCCGGAGTCGGTTGCTGTAACAAAAAATAAAATACAGTGAACTACAAGCCTAAATTACACCATGCATTACAGAGCCGCACGGAATTTTCCCGGTCGGTTTTTCTGTCGGACGGCAGCCGAGGGTTTGAAAAAACCGTGCGGCTCCCCGGCATGGTGTAATTTAGGCACAACAGCAATTTAATAATTAAATTCCTATTTACAGTCAGTGTTAATTCTTCATGTAAGGGTTATAATGCAAGTTTCGTTTTTTGTTTCTCTTCTAGGTTCCAAAATCGCAGAATGGATGGAAACGGATTGCTCAGGAATTCGAAGAACAGTGGAATTTCCCCAACTGCGTGGGGAGCGTTGATGGTAAACACGTATCAATCCAAAAACCTCGCCATTCTGGGACCTACTATTACAATTACAAAGGTTCTTTCAGCATTGTGCTTATGGCAATTGTTGATGCAAATTATAAATTTCTGATGGTTGATGTGGGAGCAAATGGCCGAGTGTCATCGATGGTGTGCGTTGAAGAACACATTATTTTGGCGCAAGTTGTCTCAGAACCAGCTTGACATGCCTGATCTTCGTGAGTTATAATACACTCCTAATGAAAAATTTCCGTACGTCTTCATTGGAGATGAAGCATTCCAACTTCTCCCTCAATTCATGAAGCCCTACAACAGAGCTGTTTTGACGAACGAGAAAAGGATTTTCAACTATAGACTCTCCCGAGCCAGAAGAGTTGTTGAAAATGCATTTGGTATATTAACGAAGAGATTCAAAATATTTCAAAATGCCATTAAATTAGAACTACCGAAAGCTGTGAAAATTGTAATGGCATGTTGCCATTTGCACAACTACTTGTGCTCAAAGAACAGAGCCAAGTATTTGCAACTTCAGGATATTGACAGAGACGATATTGTGACTGGTGCTGGGGAATCTGGGTCATGGAGGCAAGACATTCAAGAGATGGCACAACTTCAATCAACCAAAGGCAATTCTACAGTAGAGGCAAAAAGAATAAGGGATGACTTCTGCAAATTTTTCAACACGTCTGGGTCAGTTCCATGGCAAAACAATTGCCTTGTGTAACATTACTCGTGATATACAATAATTATAAATACTGTAAAAGAAATAAAATAAAATGAAATAAAATTATTACCTCAGAAGTTTCGGTTTGTGCGATTTCCAACTGGTCTTTTATGAAGTGCATATCATTGTAATACCAAAGCGAAGGTTCAGGGATATCGTCTGTAGACGTCCCTGACACTTTTTTACCCTCGATGGCCTTGAACTCCCTGTTGAAGTTTGTTCTGAGAACATTAATTTTTTGTTTCAATTGTATCACACTGAAATCGGGTTTTATCTTTTTCAATGCCCCCACGATTTTTTCTAGCGCCGCACTTTTTTTATTTCTATTGAAATAATCCTTGCTCTTCACTTTCCACAATTCCGGACAATCGCGATATAATTCGATCAACAAACTGATGAATTCCCGCTCCGAGTTTTCGCGAACCTCGCTTTCCGAAGTGGACGCCATGCCTTCCACCGCTTGACTGACGCAATGCTTGATGGAAATTGCCCTAGACTATCAAGCGGCTTGACCATCCGCTTGAGTCATTCAAACTTTTTATCAATCACCGTCAATGCTTGCTTCAAGCTTCAAACGGGTTTCTAAACTATCAATCACGCTTGATACAATCAATTTGCTCAAGCATTTGATCAATCCGCTTGATAGTCTAGGGCCTACTTTAGATACAATCCCAACAGTAAAATTTACTCTGTTTCAAATATTCATTAGTTTTTCTTGATGGGAATGCGAAAGTACATTGTAATGCATTATAGGCTTTTGGACTTTGCTTTAATAACGATAATGCAAAAACTTTAGCTTCTAAAGTGAACCTTCGTCCCCTTGCATTTTTCTTTAACATCCTCAACTTACAATGAAATTTAACGATCCCTCATTTTTATCATATCTCTCATCTTAAAAAGTCCGGAGGCTTAGCATAACGTAATGCTTGAGTAAGGGGTTTCTTATTAGATGCATTTTGAAAATTGATACTACGGGCTATTTTTTCAAATTTTTAAAGTTTTAGAGCCTTTGGTTTTAAATTTACTGCTCTGGTCACACCATGCACTTCTTAACAAGTTTGTTGCAAAATTAGATTTTAAAAAAGAAAAACAAAAATTGTATGTTTTCATAAAATACAGTAAAATTTTATTTAAATTATATATGTGCGCACGCGCAAAACGTCAGCTACTCAAGCGACACCCGTGTCCCGAGTAGTAGAAACAAGGATCTGCCAAATCCGCAAAGTGCACACCGCAAAAATAAGTAGATGAGATAGTGAATTGTTCTAACAAATGTATTTTCTACTTACCTTGAATATTTTTACAGTTCTGCTGCTATACATTTTTAATAATTAACGCAATAATACCAGTACATGTAACAATTCTGACGTTTCTTAACAACTGAACAATTTTAAGGTTATAAGTATAACCTATATGAACAATCTCCATCTATACAAGATAGTAGTAGGGACCAATCGCTATATTATGAGAAGATTGGTCTTTTGTTATCTGATATGGTAGCTGGCTTAAAAAAGTACCAGCACATTGGCCATTTTAAACTTAATGCGTATAACACATTGGTCCTTAAAAAATAGTTTTATACAGAAAATATAAAACTTAACACTTAAACTATTGAAGAAGTGGAGTTTGATACTGCATTTATCTCAAAAACAATTTTGGAAAAATATCAGATAACTACTTATTTAGTTAAATAAAGTGAACACATTTCAATTATATTGAAGTAATGTTATATTGTCTTAGTTATAAATTTATAATGCAATAAATGTTCAAAATTCCGGCCTTTAACTTCCAACAAGCTGTTTCTAGTTACTAAATCCACTGATCGTAAAACATTCGCTGAAGAAAATTGTTAATTATGTAACCATTAGGTCCGCCATCATGTTGATAAAACAGCTTCCTGCGTTCTTCTAAATTCAAATTTTCTAAATAGTTGTCAAGATTTTGTAAGATATACAAATACCTTTCACCTACCATAAAATATTGTCTAAGTTTTAATTAATTTTATCACATTATTTTACTTACTATTTAAATTATTATCATAAAATTCTAGTAGTCTTTGTGATTGCGAATTATGTCTATTAAATAAATGTAATCTTGGATTCATCACTCCATATAATATTGTCCAAAAACGAAATGTCATCTCGTCAACATAAACTCGCAAAACTGAATCCGTTTTAAGAAATCTGCTTCTTTAAATTCTGCAGCATATGAAAAGAATATGGGTGAAATTTATGATTTTGATGATATCTAATTGCTGAAATAAAATAAAAAAAGATCCCGCACGACCTTGCATCTGTCAAATTTTCTCAAAAACTATAAATTTTATGAAACTAGGTTTGTTATACATAGTGATCTTAAAATTTCAAGTAGAATCCAAAAATATATAGGGTGTTCAATTTAAAATAACGAAGATGGCGTCGACTTCCAGTATAACCGGAAGTACTATGACCTTGAAAATATTATAGTTGTGTTTCCCCCACTGACTTTGATAAGTTACCAAATTTTCAAAGTTCTTTTTCAGGTATCGATTGCGACGACTGATTCCCGGTGGGATACACGGTACAGTTAATCTTCTCCATTAGCTTTTTCTAGACTCTCCTCGTAGATTTTTTTACATGTTTGGGAACATCCGCATTAAAAAGGTACGACATGTTGCTTATAAATAAATTTTTTGCATAATTCGCAGAATGTCGTTGTTTTACGGTCCTTTTTATTCCCACAATCCTCACGCCTACCACGTTACGTAATCGTAATCCTCGTTGCACACTAGCCGGACCAGCTAACCGGATCCGGCTGGCTCTTTCACACATAATTTAATTTCCAAACCGATTTGGCCGATATCAATCTCAGTTGCATTTTTATTACGACAAAAGATGGATCGCAGACAAATTGCAATTATGTGGCTTGGCTACTGCCGACGTCGTCGTAATAAAAAAAACATGGCTTTATTGAGTGCATTCAATAAATAGAGCATTTTACGTACTGTTTGAAGATCTGCGACTCTGTTAATCCACTTGGTTCAATTTATCATAACTACAAAGGTTATGCGTCTGTGGTATTAATGGCATAGCAGACTCCGCATATCGTTTTATTTATGTTCATATTGGAAGTTACGGAAAAGATTGCGATTCAAATATATTTAAAAAATCCTCGTTATGGCCATCAATTGAAAACAATAAGCAAGATTTACCAGATGAAGCATTTGCTCTGCACAAACATCTACTTCGACCTTACGGTGGATCAAATCTTACTTTAAAAAAAAGAGTGTTGAATTATCGATTGTGCAGAGCTCGTAGATATGTAGAATGCTCATTTGGTATTTTCAGCAATAAGTGGAGAATATTTGCTCGAGTCATTAATTTGTCACCTGAATTTACAGTGGATATAGTAAAAGCTTGCGTTGTTTTACACAATTTTGTTTGTGAGGATTGTTGTTTCAGATTGAGGATATGCTATAGCAAAATCTGGACTTCATGACGTACCTAGAGAACAAGACCCACGTGGAGGAATGACAGCAAATAATAGCAATAGCAGCGATATAAGAAATACATTATCTGATTATTTTTTAACAGAATCTGGAGCTTGTTGCTGTTGGCAATTATCAAAAGTATAATTAAATTAGATATATGTATTAATATAACCAAAGTTCATATGAATTTTGATATTACTAATTTTGTAAAATTAAATAAAAACAGCCTACCAGATTTATTTTTTTCATTATTTTCTAGTTGTTCAAAATTTTCCTTAACTTCAATGCAAATCTTCTTCCATGCTTTGCTTGTTTCATTTTTATCCTTATATATGGCTAAAGTTTTGTCCCGCATTACAGGTCTCGCTTCAACCAGTGATATAAAGAATTCTACATCTACTTCTAACATACAATCGTTCGACATAGTTGACTTATATTTAAAAGAATATTTAACACGTCTTGTTCTTTTCAGTGAAACCGGACGACTGAACCCGGCAAGTACCCGGCAAGTGTGAAATCGTCAATTTTAACATTTTAACCTTTAATAAAAACGAAATTGTAAATGCTATTTATACAGGGTGACATAGAAAAAAGTACATTGCATAGTGCCACGCAATAGAGGACACTAAAACAAGAAAAAAAGTTCCTATGAACATGGGTCCGCAAGGCCTTCGGTTAAAGGATACGGGGTGTTGAATTTTAATTTTTTTTTATTTGCAAAAACAATGATAAATACTTCAACAATTAAATTTGAATGGTATGATGAAAAATATGATTAATTAAAACAACATTAAGTTTTTAGAAGATGTTCAAATTGTTGCCCTTGTACTTCAATACATTTTTCCATTCTTCTTCTTAATGATTGACGGCATCTTTGAAATATTCCTAGGTTATTATGAAATCTATCTGCCGATTCCATAATTCTTATCCATAATTGTTCTTCATTATGTATTTCTACAGCATAAACTTCATTTTTCATAAATCCCCAAAATGAAAAATCGAGGGGATTAAGGTCGGGACTACGAGCTGGCCAGGGTACAGGCCCCCTTCGACCAATCCACCTATTTCCAAATCTCCTGTCCAAATATTCCCTTGCCACTCGAGAAAAGTGAGCTGGCGCCCCATCATGCATGTAATACATTCTTCCAATAATGGCCAATGGGACATCCTCTAATAATGTGTTTAAATCATTCTCCAAGAAATTTCGATACAGTGCACCTGTCAATCGATTGGGCAATCGAAATGGGCCAATTAAGTAATTGTCGATTATACCTGCCCACACATTAATAGAAAACCCATATTGGTGACTCCGAATTATAGTTTGATGAGGATTTTCATCACTCCAATGGTGCATGTTATGTAGGTTCAGAATACCATCACGACTAAAACTAGCTTCGTCAGTAAACAAAATTGATGAAATAATGTTTTCTCTTTGGTTTTGAAACCATTCGCAAAATTGTACACGAGGAACAAAGTCATGTTCCAATAGTGAATGAATTTTTTGGAAATGATATGGGCGAAGAAGTTGTTCTTTGAAAATTTGTCTAACTGATTCACGGTTAAGGTTTCGCACCGCTGAACTTGTTTTCCTGGTGCTTGTTCTCGGATTATTTTCTACCATTCGTAAAACAGTTTCTTCGTTTCGCACAGTGCGACGAGTTCTGGAAACCCCACTATTCAATTTTGGTTTTCTAAAACAGCCATCTTCTCCCAAACGCCTATGCACATCAATAAATGTTCGAACATTAGGAACTTGTCTTAAAGGATATCTTTCTCGATAGATACGTTGAGCTTCGTAAGAATTTGATCTAGCTTCGCCGTAACACATAATCATGTCCCTGTATTCTTCAAAAGTGTAGCGAACCATTTTTGAAAGCAATTTTGAATAATCAGTGAGAAAACCAATGAAAAACTTAATCAAGAACACAAAATACCTCTAACAATTATTATATTAGTTTGACAAGTGTCATTATGACACATTATTTAATTGTTATTTATCATTGTTTTTGCAAATGTTACTTTGGCGCTTTTTGAATAATTTGCGTGCATTGTCGGCTTTTGTACTGGAACCATTGCTTCTAGCGACTTGGACAAGGTATACCTTTCTTACGTATAAAGAAGGGATAACAAATTTTTTTCAGTCGAAAATGACATACAGTGTATAGCAAAAAAGTTAGGACCGATTCAATAGATACGGAACCCTGTATGTAGCGCCCTCTATCAGTAATCACAAAACTAAGATCATATTTGAATTTAGCATGATAAAAAAAACCCTGTATACCACATTTTATCCATTTCTTGCGTCTCTGGCTAAAGATATTAAAAAAAAACAAACAAAAATAAAATTCAACACCCCGTATCTTTTAACCGAAGGCCTTGCAGACCCATGTTCATATGAACTTTTTTCTTATTTTAGTGTCCTCTATTGTGCGGTACTATGCAATGTACTTTTTTCTATGTCACCCTGTATATTTTGTTTATTATATGGAAACATACTATGCCATTTGTGTTCATTAAGTTTTTAAAATTAGGGAGTCCAAGTGGCGGTCATTTTTTTCGATACACATTCGATGCTGATTTTTGAAGGCTTCCATGACTCGAACAGTCATTTGAGGCGGTATTTCTGCAATTTCTTGGCGTATTGCTGCTTTCAGTTCGTCAATGGTTCAGGGATGGTGTTGAAAGACCTTCTCTTTCAGGTAGCCCCACAGGAAAAAGTCGCATGGGGCAAGATCGGGTGAACGCGCTGGCCACCCAATGTCTCCACGTAACGAGATTAGATGTCCTGGAAAATTTCCCTTAAAACGTCCATTGACCTTCTTGCCGTATGAGCCGAACCTCCATCTTGTTGGAACCACACATCCGGATGTTCAAATTCTCTAAGTTTTGGTTCCAAAAAATTACGTAGCATATCGAAATATCGATCGGCAGTCACAGTAACCTTTACGCCTCCCTCCTCAAAAAAGTAAGGACCCCAAACGCCAAATGATCCAAAAGCACGCCAAACGGTAACACGTGGGCTGTGAAGTGGCCTTTCATGGAGCTGCCTTTCCGGCATGTGTGCAAACTGGTGTAATTCTTTTGCTGGAGATGGTTCAATATTAGTATTAGTGTATATACTTATTCTTGTTTTCAATTCTGATCTCAAGTCTTCAACAGTTTCTCTTTTATAAGATCAAGAGCAATTTTCTTTAGAAAATGTCTTCTCATTGTTTTTGTAGACATTGTTTGTTATTGTCTTTTTAACCCATTAACCGCCAAGCAATGAATTTGTGGTTAATAAATAAAATCAGTGACTTTATCTGAGTATTTGTACGCTACTGTACGAACTTTAAGCAAAAAAATATGAAAATATGTATAGTGTTGGAAAAAAATAATATTGCGGTTTCGCATCAATAGCCAAATGTGTTTAAAAGTTTTGTATATATTTAGTTACATTTTTACATGAACTTTACAACTATAATTTATGAAATTACTCGAAACAGTTCGCGTGCAGGTGGACTTTGCACTTCTGGCACATAAACACCGTTTTGCTTTTGCTTAATCTGCAACGTTTTCTCCTTTTTTTCCGTATGCCGAATGATGGTATGCCCAACCCTGTCTTTCCGTATTTCATCTGGTAACTCCGTGTGCGTTGGTCTTCCCCTTCCATGCCTTATAGTTGATGTATTTGGTTCATTGTCCGCATCAGTGAAATTAGTGTATTCACATTTTATGAGAGCCATCACCAAATACGATCTGACTTCTAGTTGCGTCGTTTTGGGAGAGTTTAGTCTACATAATTTCTAAACATTTACAATGACACTATCCCCAATATTTATAAATAAAGGCCACCACAATTTTTTTCCACGTACTCTAATGCGGTAGTTCGCTATACCGTTATCATGCAAATCAACGCCGCCCATATACTTATTGTATTCTTTTACCACCAGTGGTTCAGTTACATTTACTTCTTTTTTTTGCTTTCTGTCATATCGTTTTACAGACTGAATGGGATTTACGGCGATATTGTTTGTAATAAGAGTTACAACGGAGTTATCATTCCACCTCACAACACACGAGTTAGATTTCGAATCAAATCTAATGTCAAAAGATCCTTTTTCTTTCTTTTTTGTAGCATTTTTTTATTCTAATGTTCAATTGATAATACGATTATCACGTATGGTACCCGTGGCATAAATAATTTTTCCTCGAAGAAAAGAAAATAGCTTGTAGGAAGAAAAAAAGTTATCGAAGAATATCCAAATTTTAGCAAACTAACAACAACATCTGCCCTGAGACCCATTTCCTTTTTTTCTTCCCTAGCTCCACCGTATGGCATAAACTGAAATAAATACCCATCTTCAGAACAGAGGCACCACAGTTTGAAACCGAAATGCACCGGTTTTCCCTTTAGAAACTTTTTAGCATAGTGTCTACCAAAGGCACCAATTCTTCGTCAATGGAGAGATTATGTGCGTATAACCCAAATTGTAAATTTTTCTTATTTATGGCATCAAACAGTGGACGAAGTTTCGCAAATTTATCATTTTTATCTAGCTTAGCGTTATCACAAAGATGTAGGTTTCTTTTTATATTCCGAAATTTGTTTCTACTCATACAGTTTTTTACAAGTGGCACACCCTTGTCTTCATCTCTACTCCAGTACATTTCTAACTGTGGTAGAGTGTGGTATCCAGAAAGAATTAAAATTCCTATAAATCTCTTCAAATCTGATAATGTTATAGAGAAATCATGTATATTATTGTCTTTAGCATATTTTTCCGAAAAATGTCGTATTTCATTTAGTAAACCCTCATCGAAAAACATGAAAAAAATATCCAAAGNGGTCCTTACAATATGTAAATGCAGACGTTATAAGTCGTGTATTTGGAATTACCATTGAGCAACCAACATCAAATGTAAGTTTTTATATATAGATTTAGTTGTTAAATAAATTTATTATGTGGTAGAAAAAAGCGGACTAATAATAAATTAATATGTATTTTATTTAATTTTTTCTTCTAGGTGTCCAATTGTAATTTTGTCCAGGCACAATTAAGTCGCCCATGTGAAAATATTAACATGTCCGATGAAAATGAAAGTAGAAGAAACAGTTGGAATAGAAGCAGTATTCTAGTATTATTATAAAGATCATTTGCATTTGTTTAAATAAAGCCTCAACGGTAAGGAATGAAAAAGTATGGGATATGATTTCTAAAAAAATGGGTTATTCGTCTGAGCAGTGCAAAAATAAATTTAAATATTTAAGGGCAAAATATATTAGAAAAAAGACAATATGTCGGATAAAGCAACAGGTGCCAAAAATATTAACTTTGAATATTTTGAAGAATTCGAAGAATTGTTTGGTACTGATCCAAATATAACTCCCAAAGCTATTGCCTCTTCTAGTGGCAAGAGACCATACAGTCAAATCTCGATGGCAGATAGAAGTGAGGAAGATTCATCAGACAATAATCCGAAAAGGCAAGATAAAGAAAACAAAGGAAACCTTAAAAAGCGCAAGATAAATGTTGCGGGTCATTTGAAAAATTTGGTGAAAGAAATTCATTTAAAAGAAGAAAATAGAGAAAGACGGCATAAGGAAGTCTTAGAACAAAGAGAACGTGCTCTTGCCGATTTCAATAAGTATTTACTTTTCTTAATGGAAAATGAAAAGAAAAATGAAAAATAATTTAATTTTTGTAAAACGGTGGCAGTTGTACACTCCTTAGAATGTATAAAAATCATTTTTTGTTACACTTATAAATGGCTGTTATTTGTATAAATAAATGTATAGTTTATGTTAATAAATTATTAAAATTTGTCTTGTATTATAATTTAAAAATTGCTAAAAATACTAAAAGTGGTAATTAAAATTGAAACACAAATTAGCTAAATTTTAAAACTTTTTATTTTGCCTTAGAAAGATATCAGTCATCAATAATTTCTAAATTTCTGGCATTTTGGTCTCGCAACAAACTACCTTCTGCTGCAATTTGATTTGCATTATGATCAAATTCATCTTTAATAGGTTCTTGATTACAGATGGCTGATCTCCCTTCTTGATCATAATCGTCCAAAAGTGCATCGTTGTACTTCAAGCATATATTAATGCAGCACACAGGCTACTTGAACTGTTTTAGGTATTAAATCTACCCTGTTCATATCTAAATATTTTAGCCTTCTAAACCGCCCAAACAATAAAGCAAAAGCTCTTTCTATTACTTGCCTAGTTTTAGCATGACTTTTGTTAAAATTTTTTTGATACCTGTTTAAATTCCCTCTGTCGATATATGGAGTTATGCACCAATTACAAAGAGGATAGGCTTTATCTCCAATAATGAATTGATTTTCATCCAAAAAATTTGCAGCGTTCGCTGTAATGTCTTTATATAAATCAGAATTTTTAAATATCCGAGTGTCACTTACACTGCTTGGATAACCTACAAAGGTGTCTAAAAACTCTATTATAGCTGCAAACAGCTTGAAGAGTAATTCCATAAAAACATTTTCTATTTAGGTAAACCTCTGCATTTTCAGATGGTGCTTTAATGGCAATATAAGTCCCATCGACTGCACCAACACACCCAGAAATTCTTCCACATTTATAAAACTCTCTTTCCATTACTTGTCTTTCATTTCTTGTTGGCCATTTTATAATTTCCGGTGCAATTCTGTTTAATGCATTTATCACCCGTTCAAAATACACAAATAGGCTGGACTTAGACATAAAAAATCTTCCTCCTATTGACCTATATAATAAAAGTAATAAGAAAACATTCTTTCAGTTCCAATTCAACTTACCTGTAGCTGCCTGGAGTACCTAATATCCATATTGCCGCCAATAACTGTTTTCTTGGGTCAATAGTTGGTTTTCCACTCACTTCGCATTGAATTTTTAAATAGTCTTTGTATTATTATACAGAAACTCAAAACTCTCCCTAGTGAGCCTAAAGTTTTCTTGGAATTCCTTATCAGTAAAATTAGGTACAGTTTGCTCCACAAAGTTGTTTGTTCTGTTTAAATTAGTTCTTGCTGACATACTCATTAAAAAAGAAATCTGGTCTAATTCGTTGTCACTCTCCGATTCTTCATCATCATCAATAATCATTTTGTACAACAGAGATACAGCAGCACTTGCTGTGGCACTTCTATGACCCCATTTCAAAATAACTATAGAACTGTATCTGATCGACACTAATCGACAGATGATATAGAAGTAAATTAAGGTTATGTTATGTTTATGAACTAAACTGACATGTATTTATCACCTCGTTCAGATTCATGTTACATCGGACGAATAACCGAGATAAATTTTATCGGGCGTTTTTTAATTGCCGGACGTTCCATCTGAACGCGCCCCAGTACATTTCTAACTGTGGTAGAGTGTGGTATCCAGAAAGAATTAAAATTCCTATAAATCTCTTCAAATCTGATAATGTTATAGAGAAATCATGTATATTATTGTCTTTAGCATATTTTTCCGAAAAATGTCGTATTTCATTTAGTAAACCCTCATCGAAAAACATGAAAAAAATATCCAAAGGCGATTTATCAGCTAATAATTCCGCTAGATTCTTTTTGTTGTCTTCCTCGTTTGATACTGGTAAATTGTCGTATTTTGGGTGTTTTTTTCTCCAGTTTGGGGCATAGACAGTATTTTGTTTAGGCGCACGTTTGCCTTTAGGTGCCTCAACACAAATGTCGTTTTCCATTTCAGGAACTAATAACTCGAATGTACCAGCTACATCTTGAGGTACAATATCCCCTAAAGAATATATTTTTGTATTATATTTATTGTTCGTCCCTATAAAGTGAAAACTTACCTAGCAAAATATTTTCGTCTATATCTTCCTCGTCCGTAAGTTCATCAACGGGGGGAGGTATAATTACGGCATCAATCTCATTTTCGAGATCTAAATCCTCTAACTCGGCTTCCAATTCTTGAAGAGTTAGAGCACGATGACGCTCGTAATTTTCACTCCACATGGTTTATTACACTTTCCGATATTTTTAAACGTACTGATTTTACACTAAGTTATTATAGGTTATCATCAAAAGATGCTCTAAATTGCAACTGGCATGAACAAGCCTGTGCACGTCGGCCGACAGCGCGTGTTGTTACACCCCACTACTTTCGGTCAAATTTTTATCCTATTACGCCGTTGATGCGAAAACGCAACTTTAAGTTTTAGCGGTTGTAACTTTTTTGATAATAAAAGTGTCATATATTTTTTTAATTTATAGTAACAAGCGATAATTCCTTCGAAATATGTCAACACTACAAAGATGTATATTATGAAATAAAATAGTTAGCAGCTTTGCTGTATTAGACTGACAAAACCCCAAAACTATGCAAACTTTGAAAGTGCAAAATAAACAAAAAACTTCACTTATTTTTTATGAAAAACATAATCTGCTATAAATAAATGTAAGCAAATATTAAATAACAAAATTCATAAAAAATATACTTCTCTGATTTTTGTGAAAAAAATTATAAATAAAACGTTGCGTTTTCGCAACAACAGCGTTTAATGGGTTAAGACNGGGAAGATGATATGGGTGGACTGTATTATTCACTGGCCTAATCTCGATGTTTAAAGATGGCAACGACTAGATGTAAGAAATAACACGCCACAATGAATGTCGCACAACTTGTATTTGTCGTAATCATATAAACACCTGATTGATTTAACATAAATAACAATTACTGTATTATTAGCGAGAACAGAGAGTCTTGCCGTACTCGTACGGAAGACGACTGACTACAACTACTATGTGGAAGGGCAGCGGGCACACGCGCGCTAACTAACGCCGCGTTTTTGCGCCTACCGTCCTTTGATTTAGATATGTGATGTTTGGAAATACAAACCGAGGTATTTTTGAAATATTTATTCAATAAGACCATCATTTTTCAACATAGACAAAAAAATATGTGAATAACAAAAATTAAAATACTGATAAAAGCTTAATGACAGGAGATTTGTCTTCTCAAAACAATTTTTATACAGAAAAGTCATTGGTTTCAATCTCAAAAATACAATAAAAATATTAGTGAGCATTTTTGTGACACTCGGAACATACACTGATTATATGCTCCAGACACATAAATTTGCCGCAGTCTTTGCAAGAATATTTTGTTTTCTATTTTTTCTCCAACCACAGTAACTACATCGTTCCAGTGTACCTGGAGGCGGCAAATTTTGGATTTTTTTTGTCCCTAAGTTACAAACTTCTCGGAGAAGTACTTTTATTGTTTTTGGAATATTAGTGAGCATGCCCATTTTTTTATGGTTATGTAGCAACGAGGATGACAGTTTGACTAGAAATTCTCTTGTAGTGACTGTCGAGTTAAGATTTTTTGCATTATAAATCACAAATGAATTAATCCCTGCAACATTTAACATACTATAATATAATATGACCAAGGGCCACCTTCTTGTTCCACGAGCGGTATTATATTGGGCACAAAGTTTATCAACTACATCAACCCCTGCCTTTGTTTCATTATATCTGTGAATAATTTCGGGTTTGCCAGTTTGTCCATTTATATCATCTCCTTTGTGCATTATAGAAAATAATAATACATTTTTATTTTTCTTTGGGATGTACGATACTAATGTACCCCCGTTCCCAAATCCAAACATACTTGATCCTACTGGGTCCATTCCTCTGTGTAAATAAATCAGGAATTTCCCGCTTACTTTTTCTCATGGTTCCTATGAAAGTGAGTCCATTATCTCTTAGAGAATGCGCAAGAGGAACACTAGAAAACCAATTATCAGTGGTTACATTTCGGTTTGTTCCAAAAATATGTTGATAAAGTCTTTCAACTACTGCCTTCGCACTTGTAAGGAGCATCTGGTTGCTGTCGAACATAAACTTCCATTTGACGTGTAAAACATTTTCGCATCAGATATGGCAAATATTTTTATACCATACCTATTTGGCTTACTTGGTGCATATTGCCTAAACCCGCACCTACCTCTGAAAGCTTCCAGTTTTTCGTCAATTGTAACATTTTTTCAAATTTTTATTGAAATGGTCGAATATATCTCTTATGGGAGCTAACTTATCTAGTGCAACTCTTTCCTGGCGTGTTCCAATGTCATCAAAGCGAACAAAACGTAGCGGTGTACGAAATCTTCTGAGGCCCAGTGTGAGGCGAAATACTTACCAGTTCCGTCTTTCTTCCACAGATCCTCAGTATTTAGATGGTTGGCCTTTCTCACTCCTGCAAGATATAAAAGACCAATAAGCACTCTTATTTCGTCCAGATTTGTTGGATACGCCTGCTACGACTGAAACTTTCTGTTTCTGCCTCTATTTTAATGTTGGTATAATGCACTATATTGTTTAGAATTTCGTTATCAAAAAAACATTCCCATATTTCAACAGGAGAAGTTTTTTCCCTAACGCAATCCTTGCCACCAGGTAAGTGAAAAGTTAGATTTTCTTTCCTTGTTCTGACGTTTTTGGGAGGGCAATGTTTGCTCCATTTTGTTCTATTATCTCATTCGTGAGAAATGCGTTCTTTCCGGGTACCTAAAAGCTCGTGGAGCAATAACAGCATTTTCAAAACATTCAAAGAACACTGCAAGCATGTCGTAAGCTTCAGTGACGGAGTATGACATTATTAGAAAATAATACTACTAACTAATCAATTTGTAGCAAAGGAAAGCAGTCAATGGTAAACTAAACGTAGACAAATAAGAATTAATGACAGCAGCACATTGATGTTTGTTTAATATTTTCATGGCTATTCTGATATAATACCTCTAATAATATTATAATATTCTGATACTCCTAATGGTAGTAATAATTTATCAGGTGCTCGGTATTCTATGCTAAATACTGGATGTTGCAATAAATAACTCATTTTTCTTTAACTCCAAAAAAATATTATTTTATCTAAACTTTTGTTAATAACTTCAGTTTGAAAGAAGATACAAGGTTCCGGCTTGCGACATTTTTGTAGTCATTTTATGTGTAAAAAAAACATAAAATAAAAAAGATAGCATTACATTTGAATTTTTATTTTGAAAATCGATGAAACTCTCGTTTGGAAAACAGAGGCAATTGACGGTTTGTTAAATTGAAATTCAATTTAAGGTTTTGATTAAGCAATCAATAATTGATTGCAAGAGGACAAAAATGAAGTTTGTAGGTCATACGATGGAAGTTGATCAAATTTCGTGAATAACTTACGTTTGTCAGCTTCGCTAATGTCATTGCACTGATGTCTACAAACGTGATTAAATTCTTTCAGTTCTCTTGCTTTTTGCGGTTTATTTTTCCTTCCAACATACTGTTTTCCTTCTGTTCGCAGTCTTTTAGCAGTAGTATCCTTCCACTCATTTGGACGTCGTTTACGTTGCCTTGTTTTAGCTGGAGTTATATGTTTATTGTTTTCTACTCGTTCGTGTGTATCGGGAACATAATCAGAATCCTCGTCAGTCTGGTAAGGCTCCGAGACTTCTACATAAACAGAAAGCAAACATCTTATGTGATAACCTAGCCATACTTTCTGAATATAAATCAAGATAAACACATGCTAAGAAATTGACATAACCTAACATACCCTCTTAATGTAAAGCAAGATAAGTAAATGCTAAAAAATTTAAAGTTTACTTACCATCACTTTCTAGATCAGTATCATTATCCATTTTATGACTTACGAAATGTTCTGATAATCCTTTCAATAATTTTTTCTAAACTTAATTAAAATAAGACTGATCTTTGCAATTTACAACTTGTAAACAAAGCACACCAAGTAATAACTTCAAATCTGAAAACGGAAACTGTCCACTTGAACCGTTTTACCACAGACGGAAACTGTAAAAACGTTCTAGTGGTAAAGAGATTCAAGTCCACTTGAACCGTTTTACCACAGACGAAAACTACAAATATTTTCATTTGTTCATCAGGATCATGGAAGATGGCGCCAGGGGTTGCGAAATTCACTTGAATCTATTTACCTCCAAGTAGAGATACCTTTTAGGAGTGGCATACTGCACTTGGTTAATTTTTTAGAAAAATTCACTTGAACCGTTTTACTTCCAGGCCCCTCAATTGCCTTTTCAACAAGCCCAACTTCATTGAAATCGGTTTACCTGATCCAGAGTTATCTTACTTTTTTGCTATAGGAAATAATTTCCGCCACCCTTCCTTTATTTTTTAAGATAGAGCAACATTCTTCCGACAAAAATTTTGAAGAATGAGCAGAATATCTCGAAAACATTAAGTTCCATCTTTCCATTTAATTTTTTAAAAATAAAGCAGTTTTTTACTTTTATTTTAGAAATACGCCCTCTAGGAGCCAAAATTAGAAGTTAAAAATAATTTCTAGTGGCCATATCAGTCATCAATTTTTTTTCCCGAAATCTATAGGACAAATAGTTTGCAAGATACAGCCGGTCGATGACCTTTAATGGGCACTCGGTATTATCAACAAGAAATTCCAGCTCAATTGCGATTTTCGCTAATTGAGCTGGAATTGAGCCTGTTGGACCTGACCGCTGCGAAAGTATATTGTGCGCTCTTGTTCTCTTTTGCCATTGAGTAGTTCTATCTTTCCCCACGTAATTTATAAACTGACCTAATGGAATAGTTATCATCTGCATCAGAATTATTAGGTTCAACATCCGGTCTGTTTCTCAACTGTGGATGACCTTCAGTAATACCAATTCTTATTTTAGAATTATTATTGTCAGAAACTCTATTTATACCATTTTGGGCAAATACGGCAAATACGCCCAAAAGAATTCGGGATGCGTTTATGAATTATTTTGTAAATGAAAGACAGGTCCCTTGGCAAAATAACTTTATACATTAAATTAGGTTACGTTAAAAAATGTTATTGAGAAGTTCTCGGAATTTCCTGATCATCTAAAAAACTCAGTAATGAATAATACCATAACTTTGGTTCATAGATATTAGCAGCACCAGATCCTGACTTCGACGCTTTAACCTTTCTGTTTTCTTTTTTGTAAGTTCAACATATATTGTTTAATATCTTGATAACTACTTCTTTATTAGCCTGTGGCTCTATTTCTTTTCATTTATCAATTAATCTTAGTAGGCTGTTTCCTTTTTAGTTTTGAGATTTTACCTGCCAGAGGCAGGGTTCACAACGATATATTTCAAGGAATTGACTGACTCATTCTCGGCTCCTCTTTGGTCTTCTTCGTCGTGGCCTTTGACTCCTCCGTCACCAGCGGGTGCTTTTTCATCGTTTTCTGGCGTTTTGCCGGTGACTTGGAAACATGCGTGAGCTTTGATCTCCATTTGGCGAACCTGCGCGGCTGCACCGTTGTAGCATTGGGATCTGAAACATAATTGAAATGTTGACGTTTCTCGTAGGGAGTTCTACGTTGTTGTGGCGGCTCGTCGGTCTTCCCTGACATCGGCTCTTGTGTAGTTAGACGATCGGAGCGCGTTCTGGACTGCTGCCACGACGGCGGCGCGATATTTGCATTGGAAAACGGGATAAAAATTGTACTAAATTGATCATGGATATTACAGTCTGTCATCGTGACTTTTATATTTAATTTTGTCACAGACCTTTATATAGAAAAAGATATACAATACAATGACATTCTCACTTAATTATCAGTTATTTTGCTGTCCCATCTCGTTTATTTAATTATTTTCATTTTGGGGCAATAAGTTTCTTGGACCTTCTTTTAATTGCTGACGTTCTTGACAAGTCGCTTTTGCTTCTTCTGGTCGAGTTCCTTATTACATTAAAAAAAAATCCTCGCAGTCTTTATAATATAAACGTTATAACATAAAAATTTTGTCTGATTTTGTCTGCACGACGTTGGAAAAAAGCGAACTAACGTTTTTATACATTTTAAAAGCCCCTTTTTTATCCTCTTGCGCCACCAACCCACGGTCATGAATTTTCTGGAAAACATCCTGTCAACTAATATGTAACAATTATTAATTCCATCACCCCTTTTTCCACAAACGTAACTAAGTCTTTCTATATTTTCTTTCATCACAAGCTTATATTCAAATGCATCAAAATATTCAATGTGATCTATGTAAATATCCTCGTCTACCGAGATTTTTTAAAGGAACAATTATTACAGCTGTTAATATTTGACTTTTTTTTCCTGCAGTGACATCTGTTATGACCTCGAATTTCGATAATTATTGCTGCAAGATTTTCAGTGGTTTTCCGTGGTTCCAAGATTTTTCAAAGATTCGATAATAGCATTTTGGTTATTTATAATTATCTCTTGGTTTTCGATAATGGTTGATAAATTACTATCTAACGTGCTGTAATATTTCATTCTTGACAACATAAGTAGCAGTGGAATTGTATGATTTTTATTACCACTACTTTTTAATGACCTTGAATAATCATCTGCCCGAAAACTATGATCTGGAAATTGAATTTTACAAATTTTTTCGACAACAAACACAATGGATTCCCAATTCTAAAATATAAGGAACTTTTGTCAGAAGTTTCAAAGCAGAAACAGTAAAAATCGTTGAAAGTTGTTACCTTATATTTTCAATATTTGTTGGTTTGTTGGGGCTTTCGCCTCATCTCGAAACTATTCTATTCTAACAGTAGGCTGAAAAAATTAATGGACTGTGGTAATTTCAATTATTTTAATTCCTTGTTTAATAAAGCTAATAAAATTCTTTAACTGGTTTGGAATGGTCTAAATTAAATATGTTATTAAATTTCCATAAAGAAAACTCAAGTTTTATCATCTATCGTAATGAAATCTTTGTTCAAACGGATAAATTTCTATAAGTCACGACCATATGTTAACCGTTTGAGAACTGAGAAAAATATATATATAAATTAAAAAAGAAATTTGTAAAAACTATGTTTATATGTCATAAAAGTTTTACAAAAAACATTAGAAATGTACAAATACCCGGAATTATCCTTCAGGATGTGGTTACTGGTAGTAACCAGCAGGACACTAACTATTTTTTTGAAAATTTAAAAGGCAATTCCTGTTTTTATTCAGATATAGACCGACGTCACATGTACAACATTTTCAAATGTTTCGATGCACATCCTTTATTGTGCTACAATTAGCACATCTTAAGGATCCACTTCTAACGGGCATGTGTTTGCTCTGGTTATGGCGTACCTCAATAGAAATTATTTTGTTTTAATTTATTTGGTTCTTGATTGACTGAATTTTTACTCCTCTTATAGATGTAACTGGGTGCCTATTAGTCCACGTGGAACAGAATAACGAGACTATTTCAATGTAATACATCTGAAGTTCCATCTCTGCTGAAACAAGATGAATGCATTAACAATACTAGCGTCGATAAAATAAAAAATATGCAATGCCACCTTGTGTGTGACTTTCGATCTGCTTCGTACAAACTTTTCAGCATATCAAATCGATCAACAGATCCCATATGCTTGTTACAGTGTTTAACCTTAACGGGATATGGTATATTCTCTATCGTACCATTTCTTGTTTTTCTGGGTATAACTTCCATGATAGACGGATCGATTTTCCACTCTTCTTGTGTTAAAATCGGTAAATCATTATCTATCACTGCAATAGTAGGTACTTCTGATATATTCTTCTAAATCAATAAACCGTTTTAAGATATAAAAAGTAGAATTCCACCTAGTAGCAACATCTTGGCGAAGCTTAAGTGGTTTTCTTCCGGAATTTTTCTGAAGTGCTATTAGTCTTTCAGTTGAAATGTCGCTTCGTTTAAAGTAACCCACAATGACTTTTATTTTCGAAATCAGCGACGTTATTTCGGCGCTTACAGTCTTCTCTAATCGTCACTTTCGATGTCTATATTAGCATTTGTGGGTATGGATTCGGATCTGCAGAGCGCGATGATGATGGATGTGAAACAATTTCTTAATATAGATATCAAATGTTCTATCAATTGGAATGCCATATTGTGATGGGCAAAAAAGTTTGACAGTTTAATTTCCGCTTCCGAAACATTTGTAGCATGCAAAGTATTCCTTTTAAAAAAACTCGTCACTGGCTGCAAAACTTGGATTTTCACCAAATTTTTCTTATGCTTGGCCTTTTTTGAATGTTTTTCCAACTCTGATTTTCCGCATTTTAGTTCCGCTTTACAAGCTTTGCAGTTACAAATTTGTCCGTGTTGTGTTGCCACTTTCGAATTTGCCCAAGTAAGCTGTAACCTTGCGGGTTTTGATTGTTAGATTCGTACGAGCAGTATCGTACGGTATAGGCTCGAAAGGGAGAAATTTTGCCTGCTATTGATGAATCGCATGAGGTACGGAGGTTCTTGAAAATGTTGAATTTAATAGCTAGATTATGTCACTTACCTCGGCTTGCTTCGACGACTGCTCCCGTGTGGCTGCAATGTTCCCGTCTCAGAGTTGTATTTAGGCACAATTAAGCACAAGATGGAATAAAACACCAAACTCGAGGAAGATATTGCTTTTTATTTGCACACACAGAAACCGTAGATTCTACACAACGACAACGATAACCAAATACCAAGACCCAGGGTACACCGAGCTATGGACTAAATGGTAGGCAGTTAAGCTGGTACCACACTTCTCTAAGTTAAACAGATTAATAAATTCCGGATTGGAGACGATCTCCGAGAGTGAACTAGTCAGTTCGAGGAGGTACTGACTTAACCTCTAGCCCTTCGGATTAACCCTCCTAATTATCTCTAAGACAAATTCCCAATCTACATAATGAATACTTTAAGCCCTAATGGCCAAAGTGTGGTGTCCGCCTCCACGCTTTCAGTCGGACACCACCATTGGTACACCCGGTACAACCCTCAGTTCCCACTCCTGTGTCTTGGTTTGCATTAGAATGTGAACCTATTGACGCTAATCTGGGAAAGTTTTAATTGACTGGCGATTTCATGATTTTATTCATTTGATAAGGATTTTGATGAGCGACTATGAATTTACAATCTCTTTAATGTAATTAAATTCAGCTAACACCTTCCTCTAGTGACCTCGTGCCGCACGCGATACGAGACGGGCTGGTCACACTTATAATTCTATAATTCTACAGCTGGGCAAAGAGCCCGTCGGAAAAACCAGCTCATCATATATCTTTCTTTTCCAATCCTTACCAATGTAACAATCTAATTTAATTCTAATTCGGAACCTTTACGTCTCTCTCGTGTTTTGCGCGTTATTACAAATATGGGTTTCTTTGTTCTGTCCCTGGCTACGCTGGCGCCTCCCGGACACAACAGATGTCTATCACATGGCGATACGTTTTCAAGAAGTTACTTAACCTGAAGTGTTTTGGGATTGTTCTAATTATCGATTGGTAAATTTATTAGTTTCCGTGACAAAAGCTCTTCAGACCAATAGACCAATAAGAAAATATAAATTTTTAAAATATACTTTTTCGGATGGTTGGGTTACGGTGATTTGTTATTTTGCCGTTGGACGTCGGTTTACATTTTTCACGTTATTTTCGCGATAAAATTTAATTTGAACATTTTTTAATTTCTAATTATATTTGCAAACGCTTGAAGTTGTTGGTAGTCTGTGCGGATTTTTATTTGCTATTTTAAAGAGATTGTACCGCGGGGTGGTGCTTGAGCCGTGTGTAGCGTGCTTTTACGGTCGAAATTTTATCAAAGACGTTCAATTCCTTTGAGCGGATAATAATAATAATGTTTATTTACAGATTATACACTAAACAATAATAACAGCATTACATTGAAAATAAACAGAAATTCAAAGAAGCAGCAGTGAAAATTGCTGCTTGTTTGTGATACAGATGTGTATTTTACAAAATGTATGTATTACAAAATAGATAAGAGTCCAAAATCGAGTAATATTATGTCATTTTTAGGTAGCGTCGTCAAATTTGGGAAACGTTATCTGGTATATAGTATTGGAACTGTAATAAGTTTTTTTTTATTATTATTTTGGGCAAGCATGGACAGTAAAACACATATACACATAACAATTCCTCATTAAAAATACTATACAGTGTAATTCCCACGAATACCCACACAACCACCAACAGACCTTGTTGTATTTTCTCTTCTTGAGTAAAGACAATAAACAGTTTGTAGTTTTATGTGTTTATTTTGGCAATGATTGAACATGTATGGACAATAAAAGTGGACTGAATGAGATGGCTGAGTGCCGTTCTGCTTCATGCATAGCAGGCTACTGAAATTTTAGATGGGATGAGCTCGTGCGGCGAACCCTAGCTCAGCGGCTGGAATAGCCAGGTTTCTTATTGAGTCGGCGCACTTCGCTTTCGGCTCTGACATGTGATTATTATTACAAGAATATGAATATGACTTAATAGACCTCCTAATATGAATGTAATAAGTCATTAAACATTTTCCGACCATTGTTTAATATCCATGATTTTATTTTAAATTTATATTTATTAATATTTTCTTCAATTTTGATATCTTCAGGTAATATGTTAAAAAGTTTTGCTGCTATGTAATCACAATTTCGTTGCCCAACTG
>NW_019417348.1:79616-89335 GCF_000390285.2 Anoplophora glabripennis | reverse complement strand
ACAGGGTTCGTAGCGGCCGGGAAAACCGGGAATACCGGGAAAAGTCAGGGAATTCGTTATTCTTCATAAAAAACAGGGAATAGTCAGGGAATTTTAAAAATATTCATGAAAGTCAGGGAATTTGATGTTTGCAACTGGAAATTTTGTGAAAGCCGGTCCTGGGTTCTTGAAAGAGAAAACTATTTGTGGTTTTGAAACCTTTATAAGAGGTTCTTATGGTATAAAAAGATTATGGGCTCCAGTTGAGAAAAAATTTAATGCATAAACACCAATTAGTATGTAAAAATGAACTACAAGTGACCTGGATTTTATTTTGAAAGTCAGGGAAAACCTGGAAAAGTCAGGGAATTCATTCTTACTTTTGAACTATGAACCCTGTATATTTTCAATATTTGTTGGTTTGTTGGGGCTTTCGCCTCATCTCGAAACTATTCTATTCTAACAGTAGGCTGAAAAAATTAATGTGCTGTGGTAATTTCAATTATTTTAATTCCTTGTTTAATAAAGCTAATAAAATTCTTTAACTGGTTTGGAATGGTCTAAATTAAATATGTTATTAAATTTCCATAAAGAAAATTCAAGTAAGTCTTATCATCTATCGTAATGAAATCTTTGTTCAAACGGATAAATTTCTATAAGTCACGAGCATATGTTAACCGTTTGAGAACTGAGAAATATATATATATATATATAAATTGAAAAAGAAATTTGTAAAAACTATGTTTATATGTCATAAAAGTTTTACAAAAAACATTAGAAATGTACAAATACCCGGAATTATCCTTCAGGATGTGGTTACTGGTAGTAACCAGCAGGACACTAACTATTTTTTTGAAAATTTAAAAGGCAATTCCTGTTTTTATTCAGATATAGACCGACGTCACATGTACAACATTTTCAAATGTTTCGATGCACATCCTTTATTGTGCTACAATTAGCACATCTTAAGGATCCACTTCTAACGGGCATGTGTTTGCTCTGGTTATGGCGTACCTCAATAGAAATTATTTTGTTTTAATTTATTTGGTTCTTGATTGACTGAATTTTTACTCCTCTTATAGATGTAACTGGGTGCCTATTAGTCCACGTGGAACAGAATAACGAGACTATTTCAATGTAATACATCTGAAGTTCCATCTCTGCTGAAACAAGATGAATGCATTAACAATACTAGCGTCGATAAAATAAAAAATATGCAATGCCACCTTGTGTGTGACTTTCGATCTGCTTCGTACAAACTTTTCAGCATATCAAATCGATCAACAGATCCCATATGCTTGTTACAGTGTTTAACCTTAACGGGATATGGTATATTCTCTATCGTACCATTTCTTGTTTTTCTGGGTATAACTTCCATGATAGACGGATCGATTTTCCACTCTTCTTGTGTTAAAATCGGTAAATCATTATCTATCACTGCAATAGTAGGTACTTCTGATATATTCTTCTAAATCAATAAACCGTTTTAACATATAAAAAGTAGAATTCCACCTAGTTGCAACATCTTGGCGAAGCTTAAGTGGTTTTCTTCCGGAATTTTTCTGAAGTGCTATTAGTCTTTCAGTTGAAATGTCGCTTCGTTTAAAGTAACCCACAATGACTTTTATTTTCGAAAACAGCGACGTTATTTCGGCGCTTACAGTCTTCTCTAATCGCCACTTTCGATGTCGTCTATATTAGCATTTGTGGGTATGGATTCGGATCTGCAGAGCGCGATGATGATGGATGTGAAACAATTTCTTAATAGAGATATCAAATGTTCTATCAATTGAAATGCCATATTGTGATGGGCAAAAAAGTTTGACAGTTTATTTTCCGCTTCCGAAACATTTGTAGCATGCAAAGTATTCCTTTTAAAAAAACTCGTAACTGGCTGCAAACCTTGGATTTTCACCAATTTTTCTTATGCTTGGCCTCAGCGGCTGGAATAGCCAGGTTTCTTATTGAGTCGGCGCACTTCGCTTTCGGCTCTGACATGATTATTATTACAAGAATATGAATATGACTTAACAGACCTCCTAATACGAATGTAATAAGTCATTAAACATTTTCCGACCATTGTTTAATATCCATGATTTTATTTTAAATTTATATTTATTAATATTTTTGCCGCTATGTAATCACAATTTCGTTGCCCAACTGATTTGCATATTATTTCAATATTAATATTATTATTATTATTTGGATTAGGAAATTTTAAATTAAAATATTGGGTTATATGTATATAATGATGAGTGATTTGTTCGTTATATATTGTGTTTTAAAAGTGCTATTGGGCCAAGTGTATTTTTTTCGATATTTCTTTTTCAATTTCCGCGTTTTCGTTGTTTTTTTCGTTTTTTATTTTAATATCGCAAATGAAGCTTTTTGCATTAAAATATTTTTATGAATATTCTTTTTTAAGGTTCGTTTAAATGAAATTATTATAAACGTGTTAAGATGTGTGTTTTTTAACAATTTATTATATTTATTGAGGTTTTTTTCGAATTCTTTTTTAATCGATTTGGTGGCTCTGAAAGGAGCCGATGTTTTTATATTTCTGTTTGCTGAATTTCACTACGTGAATATTCCTCTTTTCGATGGTCTCGAGTTGTTCCTTACAAATTCGTCTGTCATATTTAGACGAATTTCCTCTGATGACGTACTGATTGCGTCACTTTTATTTCCGTATTCTATTTCCGATGGGCTTAACGATGGCGAATTGGGTGTTGTTGACGACGATATGTATATGTCATCTTCGGCAGGTGGTTCAATTTGATCATTATTACCTGACACTATGTTTTCTCCTATGATACGTTCCAGACTGTCGTCTTCTACCGCGATTATTTCGTCGTTATTATCTTCTTCGTTTAAACTTTGTTCTTCCTGAATCGTTACATTGATTAATTGTATAACTTCAATGTCTTCCCATTGAAGTTCTTCTCTCTCTGTTTGATTTTGCTGTTGTTCAGCAATGTCGCAAGCACGATTGAGTTCTGTCTCGCTAATGTTTTCCCATTCTAGCGTTTCGTCGTTTTTACCGGGTATGGCAATGGCAGCCAGATATTGGTCCATTCCTTTTATTATAGATTTGATTCACAACCCAAGCCTTCAACTGTTTTGATGTTTTGTTCGCGAGTTGCCAGTGGTTTTTAATTGCAATAGAACATTCCAAAATGCTTGGAATGTCGCCTAACTCAATATGTTGCTCAAATAAATTTAATGTCAGTTTCTTTTCTTCTGAATTCCAAGATTTTCTCCTTACTATACAATATGGCGAAGCTACAAAAAAAACCTTGCCTTCTGGCCATGAGTCTCTTGGTTGTTCCGTAACATGTGCAGCTAAAAATATCATTTAGTATCTGAATTACTAAAAAAATAAGTTAATTTGACAGGTCGTTTCATCTGCAACATACAAATCAGGTCTGGAGTGTATTAGGTCGAGATAATGCCACTACCCTACCCTGTAGTGGTGTCCTACCCCCGGGGCAGACTGTACTAGCGGCAGCTACAGTGGAGATGGGGGTGGGTCTTGGTAGGAAGAACCACTCCAGTAATACACAAGAAAATCTACTTGCAAAATTTTAAAATGGGCGCCAGGTAATTTCAATTTATTATTTGTCAAAGTAAATCTGTCAAAGTCAAATCACCAAATCTTTGATTCTAATTTCAACAGGACACTAACAGTCAGGCAAAAGTAAATGATACTACGGCAACCCGTTACCCAATTTATTTACAGCTATGTACAAAACAGTTTGTTACTCAGTTTATTCACAAATATGTACAAACACTTGTATAGACCAAAAAGGAAAAAAACAGAAATGTAAAGCAATATGTTGACATGTGATTATCTCAAGATTTTATAAAGGAAAAGAATCAAAATACTATATACCATGGATGGGGTTTGCTTGCGATTTACTTATGTACCATGGGCTTACGTAAGCGCAGAGTATGTATACATTGGTATGACAAAATATACCTGTACCTAGGGTGGTATTCCGCAAGCTTCAAGGCTGACCCGAACTGCTTTTTTCCCAAAGCCCTAGTTCTCTCTAAAGAAATTCCACGAAAATTCATCAACAGTAACCATCAGCTTAATTATCTATCAACATTTGACCCTATGGTCTCTCCAAATGTGTATGGAAAATAGTGAATATAAAAAGAAATGAAGTAAATAGTTCATGCACAATTAGGTTCTACTTATCGAGCCCTGGATTTCGATCTCAATCTCTCGTACACCGTTGGTGGACCCTGCTGAACCCTCGTATACTGGTGACTCCGCCTAGTCTGGTGTTTAGGGGAAGATACGTGATCCTACAGCCCCCCTCTCGGCTACCCCACGGCNCACAATTAGGTTCTACTTATCGAGCCCTGGATTTCGATCTCAATCTCTCGTACACCGTTGGTGGACCCTGCTGAACCCTCGTATACTGGTGACTCCGCCTAGTCTGGTGTTTAGGGGAAGATACGTGATCCTACAGCCCCCCTCTCGGCTACCCCACGGCTGAATGGGTACTCGACTGGAGAAGGACGAGCCAGGAAACTCTCCAGACAAACTGAGCCAATAGAACTCACGCCGAAAAACTTAACCAGAGAATAGAAACTATGAACTGGGCCAGACAATAGAACCCTAAAATAATATTCCCAAATTAATCTATGCCCCATATATTACAACATGCAATCTGAACTAGCCTAAGAATATAATAGGTTCTAATTTACCTCTGCTTCGTAGAGGGTTCTACTCCACAACGTCTAATGACGACGAACTTGAGGTGGGTATTATCTCGTCCAGGTATTTNATATTCCCAAATTAATCTATGCCCCATATATTACAACATGCAATCTGAACTAGCCTAAGAATATAATAGGTTCTAATTTACCTCTGCTTCGTAGAGGGTTCTACTCCACAACGTCTAATGACGACGAACTTGAGGTGGGTATTATCTCGTCCAGGTATTTAGAAGATCTTGTACCTGCTACTGCCCCCAATGGCGTCTTAACAATTCCTCCAGGTGTGAATATATCCGGTAATTCCAAAATCTTTCTCTGCCATCACCAAAAATACTGCCCCTATCGGCCAATAATCCACACAACGGCCAGAGAAACCAATATTCGCCCACTGGATTTTATTCCCATAAATGGATGGATTCCAATCCCTTAAATATTCCAGAAGGCGTGCACACCTGTTGCGGACTCGTAGACAGTAGAAAACAAGATGTCGTCTCTTTCCCCAATTCTCTTCCGGAAAAACCGGCAAAATCCCTCACTATTTTCTGATTGGTTAAAATCCTAACCGACATCCGGTGTTACCAACGTTATGACAATGAAAGTTCCGTTCTACCTCGTATCTACTTCCAACAGAGCGTTACGACTTAAAGCCCGTGAAATATTTACTATCAACCACCATAAACTTGCATTTACCTCCCCAAAACTCCCAAAAGCCAACGTACAGGCAATTTCAAGTTCGTTATATGCCCTAAAACTAAAACGGAAGGTATTTCAGAATGAACAATTCCTACTCCAGACAGCTTCGTGTAGACAAATAAACTGACAAACNAAATATTGGGTTATATGTATATAATGATGAGTGATTTGTTCGTTATATATTGTGTTTTAAAAGTGCTATTGGGCCAAGTGTATTTTTTTCGATATTTCTTTTTCAATTTGATGTGTGTTTTTTAACAATTTATTATATTTATTGAGGTTTTTTTTCGAATTCTTTTTTAATCGATTTGGTGGCTCTGAAAGGAGCCGATGTTTTTATATTTCTGTTTGCTGAATTTCACTACGTGAATATTCCTCTTTTCGATGGTCTCGAGTTGTTCCTTACAAATTCGTCTGTCATATTTAGACGAATTTCCTCTGATGACGTACTGATTGCGTCACTATTATTTCCGTATTCTATTTCCGATGGGCTTAACGATGGCGAATTGGGTGTTGTTGACGACGATATGTATATGTCATCTTCGGCAGGTGGTTCAATTTGATCATTATTACCTGACACTATGTTTTCTCCTATGATACGTTCCAGACTGTCGTCTTCTACCGCGATTATTTCGTCGTTATTATCTTCTTCGTTTAAACTTTGTTCTGCCTGAATCGTTGCATTGATTAATTGTATAACTTCAATGTCTTCCCATTGAAGTTCTTCTCTCTCTGTTTGATTTTGCTGTTGTTCAGCAATGTCGCAAGCACGATTGAGTTCTGTCTCGCTAATGCTTTCCCATTCTAGCGTTTCGTCGTTTTCGTCGGGTATGGCAATGGCAGCCAGATATTGGTCCATTCCATATTCGGTTTGTTTTAAAAATACAAATGGAAATAAAAATCAAATAATTTTTTAAAATTCCCTTGATGCGGAGGGTCGTGTCCTGTTCGTGAAGGTCGTTCTGCGATATTTTATTATAGATTGAATTATAGATATTATTATAGAATTTTATTATGATTCACAACCCAAGCCTTCAACTGTTTTGATGTTCTGTTCGCGAGTTGCCAATGGTTTTTAATTGCTATAGAACAGGGCTGGCCAATAGATTTTCCTGGAGGGCAAAATTTGATAGACTGCGGCGGCGCCGGGCAAAAAACTATGTTCATTCATAAAATATTACACACATACAAAAAGTATAATAAACAAACATCAATATGCTTCAATATTTTTTATTTGTGAGTGAAATTAAGTAAAATAGTAACAAAATTAGTATTTTTAGTTAATGTGAGCTGTGAAGATGTTTTTCTGAAAGTAATTTGTCGATATTTGGTTTTAGATCTGATGAAGAAAGAAGAATCAAGTCTGAAATGTGTTTAGCAGTGAGAGATGTTCGATATTTATTCTTGATGTAGGATAGCGTTGAAAATGTTTTTTCACAAACATAAGTGGAACCGAACCTGCTTAAAATTTGCATAGCAATGTCGCGCAATGTTGGAAAATCTTCCCTGGAAACGTTTTTCCAAAAACTTGCGAAACTCTCTGTAAACTGCTCCGAAGATACATTTTCGTAGAAAATTTGCTTCAGAGCAGTGTGGTTTTGAATATCTGTCACTTCCAATTGAATGTTTGCTGGATATTCAATCAGATCAGTCGAACTGATGGCAAATGGATTTATAAACAGCTTAATCTGAAGTTTGTCTGATTCAAAATCCTTGAATCTGTTATCAAAAGAGTCTTTTAAAGACCTAATTTTTGATAGGTACTTTTGTATATCAAGGACAGTGATCTTTAATTCTTCTTTCACATTTGCAAGTGTAGGAAAGTGGTCGATTTTATTTTTCGCTAAGTTTGCTGCAAACAAGTCCAACTTCCCTTTGAAGCCATTGATCAAATTAAACATTGTTGGAAGAGAACAATCTTTTCCTTGCAATTTGAGGTTAAGAACATTAAGGTAATGTAATGTATCAATTAAAAATGCAAGATCGCACAGCCATGATGAATTTTTAAGTAGAGTTCTCTCTGTTGGCAATGCTTCTTTTTCTTCAGAAATTCCAGAACTTCTTGCCTCAAATCATATAAATGTTTCAACATTTCGCCTTTAGATAACCAGCGAACAGCGCAATAAAGATGCAATTCGCCGTATTTTTTTATTTCTTCTTCAAACAACCTTCGGAATTGTCGACGGTTAAGAGCTCTGGCACGTATGAAATTAATGCAGCGTACTACTGGGTCATTAACATCCTCGTACATCATATCTTTAGCACACAAAGCTTCTTGATGGATAATACAATGATAGGAAAACAATTGTCGACCGACGTGATTTTGCAGCAAAGTCACAACTCCATTAGTTTTCCCAATCTTCGCAGGCGCTCCATCAGTACAAACTAAATTGCATTTATCCCAGTTTAGCTTCTTACCTTCGACGCAATCTTTGAGTTTCATGAATATATCCTTTCCTGTGGTTGTAGTTTCCAATTGACAGAGGTCCAATAAATCTTGAAATATAGTGAAATTGTCATCAATACAGCGTACAAAAATAGCTAACTGCGCCATACCGGTTAAATCGCAAGTTTCGTCCAATGCTAGTGAAAAATATTTACATTTAGTTACGTACTCAGTAATTTGACTGTTAAAATGTCTGATGACATATCTTCTACTCGCCTCATTACTGTGTTGCGTGACAGTGAAACACTATCTGCCATGGCTTTGACCATTTGATCATCGCAGTTCTGCGCAAAAATTAACTCTGTTTGATAATTTCGCCATCAGAAAACGGCTTTTTATTTTTAGCCAATAGTAATGATATTTCATACGATGTTTTTACCATGCTTTCGAGATCATCATGTCGTTTTACAAAAATATGTTGTTGTGAAAATAGTTGGTTCTTCTTTTTCTTTATAAATTCTGTTCTTATAGCTGACCCGGTTGGATACTCTTTCTCGAATTTAGAATGGTTTTGCTTAAAATGCTGCTCTAAATTGTATTTTTTAGCAACAGCTACTGCTGCTGAGCAAATGATACATTCCAAAATGCTTGGAATGTCGCCTAACTCAATATGTTGCTCAAATAAATTTAATGTCAGTTTCTTTTCTTCTGAATTCCAAGATTTTCTCCTTACTATACCATATGGCGAAGCTACAAAAAAAAAACTTGCCGTCTGGCCATGAGTCTGTTGGTTGTTCAATAATATGTGTAGCTAAAAATATCATTTAGTATCTGAATTACTAAAAAAACAAGTTAATTTGACAGGTCGTTTCATCTGCAACATACAAATCAGGTCTGGAGTGTATTAGGTCATCGAGATAATGCCACTACCCTACCCTGTAGTGGTGTCCTACCCCCGGGGCAGACTGTACTAGCGGCAGCTACAGTGGAGATGGGGGTGGGTCTTGGTAGGGAGAACCACTCCAGTAATACACAAGAAAATCTGTTGCGGCTTCACCGCAAAAGGGTGTTATTGTAATTACAATTCATTTTTTTAAAATATATAAAATAAATTTTCTATTTTTCATTTGTTGCAACAACATGTTTGTTTCGAGTTTATTCACTCAAATACGAAAATCCTTCTTATTTTTACGTACTGTTTTTTGTTGGAGATGGTTTTTGTACATAATTCAATTCATTCCATTCGAGAGACTCGACATAGTAACAAGTGCGTGTGATTCCCAACTCCATAAGAAATAAATAGACAGCCGAATCAACATTTTCAAGACATCAGAAGGGCCCTTCAAGAACATAGGAGTTTCAAAGGAGGTAAGCCATCTCCAACCATTTTATTTCTTTATTCATACAGTCCACCACTTTGAATAACCGTGGCGTTATAACATGGTACCTTCGATTCCGGATTAAAACATTTATTTTATTCAAAACTACTTCATTATTGTTGTTGTGACAAATTGTTTAACAATTTAATCATTAAACAAAACTATTCATTTACATTTTAAGTCCATTTTTATTCCTAAAGTATATCATAAACTTTTTGCGGCCTACCACATTCCTTTGTTATCTTCTATTTCATTTATACCGGGTGGCTGGTGTACAATTTATATTACAATTTAAACTCGTTCCAACTGAAATTGTATTGAATTCATTTATAATTATTACATTTTTCCATTTATAATAATTAGTTGCATTTGTACTTTACATTTAATATGTCTAATAAAATCAAACAAACGCGTGCTATACGTGAACTCTCTATAGATCAGTTGACTGAATTATACGATTTAGCACAGACAGCTATCGATGACAGTAATTCACTTCCTTCATTTAAAATTCAATATAATGATATAGAGAAGATCTATGAAGAGTTTGAACG
>NW_019417348.1:17743-77124 GCF_000390285.2 Anoplophora glabripennis | reverse complement strand
GTCCCTAGTTTTCTCTAAAGAAATTCTATGAAAATTTATCAACAGTAATCATCAGCTTAAATATCTATCAACATTTGACCCTATGGACTCTCTAAATGTGTATGTCAAAAAAAATATAGTGAATAAAAAAAATAAATGAAGTAAACAGTTCATGCACAATTTGGTTCTACTTATCGAGCCCTGGATTTCAATCTAAATCTCTCGTACACCGTTGGTGGACCCTGCTGAACCCTCGTATACTGGCGACTCCGCCTAGGCTGGTGTTGTGGGGGAAGATACGTGATCCTGCAGCCCCCTCTCGGCTACCCCACGACTGAATGGGTACTTGACTGGAGGACGAGCCAGGAAACTCTCCAGACCAACTGAGCCAGTAGAACTCAAGCCGAAAAAAAAATAACTTAACCAGAGAATAGAAACGATGAGCTGGGCCAGACGATAGAAACGATGAGCTGAGCCAGACACTAGAAACGATGAGCTGAGCCAGACACTAGAACCCTAAAATAATGTTCCCAAATTAATCTATGCCCCGTATGTACAACATGCAATCTGAACTAGCCTAAGAATATAATAGGTTCTAATTTACCTCCACTTCGTAGAGGGTTCTACTCCACAACGTCTAATGACGACGAACTTGAGGTGGGTATTATCTCGTCCAGATATTTAGATCTCGTACCTGCTACTGCCCCCCAATGGCGTCTAACAATTCCTCCAGGTGTGAATATATCCGGTAATTCCCGAAACTTTCTCTGCCTTCACCAAAAATACTGCCCCTATCGGCCAGTAATCCACACAACGGCCAGAGAAACCAATATTCGCCCACTGGATTTTATTCCCATAAATGGATGGATTCCAATCCCTTTAATATTCCAGGAGGCGTGTACACCTGTTGCGGACTCGTAGACAGTAGAAAACAAGATGTCGTCTCTTTCCCCAATTCTCTTCCGGAAAAACCGGCAAAATTCCTCACTATTTTCTGATTGGTTAAAATCCTAAACGACATCCGGTGTTACCAACGTTATGACAATGAAAGTTCCGTTCTACCTCGTATCTACTTCCAACAGAGCGTTACGACTTAAAGCCCGTGAAATATTTACTATCAACCACCATAAACTTGCATTTACCTCCCCAAAACTCCCAAAAGCCAACGTACAGGCAATTTCAAGTTCGTTATATGCCCTAAAACTAAAACGGAAGGTATTTCAGAATGAACAATTCCTACTCCAGACAGCTTCGTATAGACATATAAACTGACAAACGACAGCGAATACTCTGCAAGTTTTCAGCGTTCTGTGAAGTTCTGACGTTTCTAGGTTAAGTGGCTAGTAAACACATAATATTGCAGTGGGAAAAGATACACTAACTGATTATCTAATTTACTGGATGGACAGCGGAGCGCATAATGCTGTAGAACCAAAAGTGTAAGCGAGTAATTGTTAGAGAACTCTCCTCGTAACCTTTGATAAGTAAATGACACCGATATACAACTAGTTCTACTGTACTATTTACAGACTTATCTAACCCTTATGTCTAACACTCTATCGTGAGAAAAAACTAATAAACCCAATCTTCTTGCAGACGAAAGAAAAGAGAACTCCAGCCTATACGATACTATAATTCGACATCTGTCCGTGTAAGACTGGTTTGCTGACCTACCCAGGAAAACAATCTTACAGAAGATGGAACCACAAATATGCCCTGTCAGCTACCCCTCATCAACCCAGCAATCAACTTAGCCAGGCACGACAAAAAGTGGTTGCATCAGACTAAGGACAACTAAAAGTGACCCGCCGAACTGCCCCTATGCATCGAAAAGAAAGGTTGATGCCACCAAAATATATCTAAACTAACTAAATGATTTGCGGTTCGTTAAATAAACCGTATTTTGTTCTGACTAAACAATAAAATTTATGTAGTTCTTTATTCCCGACAATTATTTATCCCTACACTCTGTTCCATTATATGATCACTGAAAATCGACCTACAAGATAGCTCTGAAAGTAGGCCGCCCATTATACACCTGAGTAAGTATTGGTGTCAACATCTAAAATTTGGTCCCCGCCTGATTTATGCTCTAAATTCAAAATAAATCGTTACACATCTAGCATATTAAAAAAATTAAGCTTAATCAATATATAAAAAAAAAAATAGAATATTATAACCGTTACTTACACCTTTTTTCATACCTAAAAAATTAATTAAGACGCTCAAAAGAAAATAGGTAACTTGTGACATTGATATGTAAAGTAAAATAATATATATTTTCTATATAGTCTTGTACTATTTTAAATATATGTCGGGTTGTCTGGCCTGCAGAAAATCAGTCGTCCTCCTTTTTGATCGCACCTTTCTGGCAATGTTTTCACTGTAATATTGTACATATTTGTTACAACTTCTAAGAATTGAGGAGTACATTTTCTTAATTTATTAGGAATGCCTTTATATGTAGTATATTTTTTATAATACTAACAACGAGGAACAGGTCTGCTTTCTGGGGTGCACAGGTGGCGTTTTTTGTCCATGTCCAGGTACCTGCGAGGATTCGGCTTGGGTGGGGTGCGCTTGGTGGTTGCTCCGGCGTGGGTGATGGTAGTGAGGACAGGAGAGGTTAAACACAGATCCGCGTGCCTGTTTGTGTCTGATAAAGGTTGTCCACTTGAAATAAGGCGGGGTTTTCAAATATGGAACAATAATTGTGAAAATGAGGTTCAAGGCGTTACCCCATAGTTCATACAAACAATTTAACACATATGCAGAAAATATAAAATTGCTTCTTTAGTAGTTATAAAAACAAAAAGATGCAGTCTAATTTTTGTGTAAACTAATACAGAAAACTGAAAACTAATGACATTAAAGACGTTGGCACTTTAGATTTCTTGTTTAATACATTCATGTTTCAAAAAAAACTTGTGTGCAAGTTCCTATTGGGAAAACAATAGGGGTAGTTCATATAAAGTTTTTTTCTTAAACGCCCTCTTTTCGAAATACAATGTGTTGAAGTTGTTACTTTCCAAAATTTGGAAACCATTTAATGGATTTCCTTAATTGTCTTAAAATCGGCTAAAGATCTATTCGATTTAAAGATATTTAAGGAAAACCATTTGGAAAGCAACAACTTCAACACACTTTATCTCGAAAACAGTGCGTCTAAGAAAAAAACTTTAAATGAACTACACCTATTATTTTTCCATGAGGAACCTGCACCCAAGTTGTTTTGAAACACGGAAGGTATATATCTGATTATTTAGAATGTCACTAATAACTTCGTTTTCATCTTTGTTGGGTTTCTTTATATGGATGTTATTGCTTTTTCTTTTCCTTTTTGTTGAATACAGCTGCAAATGTTTATCAATTTTTGCGTTAGAAGGCTTTTGCTTTACAGTAGTTATTGGAAATGATTGATGCTTTATTTCTAGACCCAGAATTAATGAAGCTTTTTTTAAATAATTATAACATTCCTGCAACGCCATTTCATTTGAATGTTTTAAGGCCTGTTCCATAATTTCATTACATTTGTTTTTGATCTTTGCATTCATATTCACTAAATCAGTGACCTTGTCATTTATGTTTGTTATTGTAGACAAATGCATATCAATTTCCTCACCTTGAACACTTTTCTGAACTTGAGTTACCCGTTAATGAATTACAATAATTTGTTGCAATGTAATGTAATATTCCAGGTCAAGTTGGAATAGCCACAAATGATATCTCAGGAACGAAGCAAGCTAGGGGACTCTTCCTTGCGGCATATTTTATTACTAATTAATTGCTGTCGATTAGGGCTGGGTCGATTTCCCCCAACCCCTCCTTCATCCCCTAAGCCAGCTCCCACCTTTAGATGTTTTAAAGATATTGACATAAATCTTTTAGTTATATAGCTTCCTAAGTTATAATATAGGTTAAATTAACCGTTACAAAATCGACAATTTTCAATGCAAAGTTGATACCTCGATTTATACCTCGGATTGAATTCAGTAGGTAGTTACTAACAGCTATCTCCAAAACAGACTTAAATAGTGACTCAGTCAGAAATTTTATAATACAAAAAATTCTGTCAATCGTCCAAAATGTCCAGTATTAGAAACACTTATTAACTTAATTTATTACTGGGTGTAATGAAGGGTAGTGGGAAGAATATTAAATGTAATTGTTCAGACGTATTTGTGTTGCACATTTTACGAGGAATACTTTCCAAAGTCGTTATATGCGTCTCTTCTACCTCATTGCATACTTCAATTAATACTATGTCCCCTGAAAAACGGATAAAATATACCTACATCTTGTACAATAATTCTCAAAAAGAAAAACTTAAAAAAAGGGTTATAATGATTTTTTGTTTAAAATTTGGCAATAAAGTAGGTGAATAACAGAAATATTTCCATACGAGCGATTTTGTAAACCCTGCTTTTTGTGTCTTAGCATTCTATAGACGAAAATGTGAAAATTACTCCACTTGCCCTTACTTTAGTTAGTATCAAGTGTTATTGTACTTTGTAAAAGTAAATGACTCCTCACACTCTGAAGCAATAGAATTGACGTTGTACGTGTTCCTAAAACAATTAGTTTTTCCGTTCTAAAACTTCAAAAATGTGTCCGAAATGAAAAAATTCGAAAATAGATATTCCAGCTTGACGGACATGCATTGACAAGTCATTAACAAATTCAGAGCATATTACACATCCTGGATTTGATGACTTATGGACAATGTGAAAAATGGGATATAGTAAAATAATAATAATAATAAAGGTCTTTATTATCCTTTTGGGATAAGGGCAAGTTTCAGCTCGACTACCGAAGTAGCCAGCTGTTCTTCCAACTAACCCTTAAATTCGCAGTAATTTGAACAAAACATTATACAAGTTTAAACACAACTATTTTTAATTACGTTTCCACTGGTTTGCGATCTTGATTAGTTATCCATGTCAAGGTTTTAGTGGGATAAAGATCAATAAATAAAAGAACACTATATTTTAAATCATTGCCAACGTTTCGGTGTTATTTTCCTGAGGATGGTGTAAAATAACACCGAAACGTTGGCAATGATTTAAAATATAGTGTTCTTTTATTTATTGATCTTTATCCCACTAAAACCTTGACATGGATAACTAATCAAGATCGCAAACCAGTGGAAACGTAATTAAAAATAGTTGNGGAGATGGGGGTGGGTCTTGGTAGGGAGAACCACTCCAGTAATACACAAGAAAATCTGTTGCGGCTTCACCGCAAAAGGGTGTTATTGTAATTACAATTCATTTTTTTAAAATATATAAAATAAATTTTCTATTATTTTTCATTTGTTGCAACAACATGTTTGTTTCGAGTTTATTCACTCAAATACGAAAATCCTTCTTATTTTTACGTACTGTTTTTTGTTGGAGATGGTTTTTGTATATAATTCAATTCATTCGATTCGAGAGACTCGGCATAGTAACAAGCGCGTGTGATTCCCAACTCCATAATAATAAATAGACAGCCGAATCAACATTTTCAAGACATCAGAAGGGCCCTTCAAGAACATAGGAGTTTCAAAGAAGGTAAGCCATCTCCAACCATTTTATTTCTTTATTCATACAGTCCACCACTTTGAATAACCATGGCGTCATAACAAAATCTACTTACAAAATTTTAAAATAGGCGCCAGGTAATTTAAATTTTTTATTTGTCAAAGTAAATCTGTCAAAGCCAAATCACCAAATCTTTGATTCTAATTTCAACAGGACACTAACAGTCAGGCAAAAGTAAATGATACTACGGCAACTCGTTACCCAATTTATTTACAGCTATGTACAAAGAGTTGTATAGACCAAAAAGGAAAAAAAAACAGAAATGTAAAGCAATATGTTGACGTGTGATTATCTCAAGATTTTATATAAGAAAAGAGTTAAAATACTATATACCATGGGTGGGGTTCGCTTGCGATTTACTTATGTACCATGGGCTTACGTAAGCGCAGAGTATGTATACATTGGTATGACAAAATATACCGGTACCTAGGGTGGTATTCCGCAAGTTTCAAGGCTGACCCGAATTGCTCTTTTCCCAAAGCACAATGTTTTTGTCAAATCAATTACATATTCTAGTCCCTAGTTCTCTCTAAAGAAATTCTACGAAAATTCATCAACAGTAACCATCAGCTTAATTATCTATCAACATTTGACCCTATGGTCTCTCCAAATGTGTATGGAAAATAGTGTATATAAAAAGAAATGAAGTAAACAGTTCATGCACAATTTGGTTCTACTTATCGAGCCCTGGATTTCGATCTCAATCTCTCGTACACCGTTGGTGGACCCTGCTGAACCCTCGTATACTGGTGACTCCGCCTAGGCTGGTGTTTAGGGGATGATACGTGATCCTACAGCCCCCCCTCTCGGCTACCCCACGGCTGAATGGGTACTCGACTGGAGAAGGACGAGCCAGGAAACTCTCCAGACAAACTGAGCCAATNGGGGTGCACCAATCAACGGTATCATTAACAGTTTCATCAGTAATAGATGCTATAATACGAAAATCAAATATATGGATACAGTTTCCGTCAACTACTGAAGCGTTAGAGCAAGAGAAACATAAATGGCAAGAAAAGTATAATTTTCCTTCTGCTATCGGTGCGATAGACTGCACTCACATTCCTATCATTAAACCGGCTGTACACGGAGATGAGTATGTCAACAGAAAGGGGTTCTGCAGTCTAAACGTTCAGGCAACGTGCAACGTCCGAGAGGAGTTTACAAGTGTCGATGCGTCTTGGCCAGGAGCCGTTCATGACTCACGCATATGGAGAAATTCTGCCATTTTTAATATCATGCGGTGGAATACAGCTAGTGCACTTCTTCTTGGAGATTCAGGTTATGGACTTACCCCGTGGCTTATGACTCCATACAGAGACCCTGTCACTCCTGAGCAAATTACATATAATAGATGTTTTACTCGAGAACGTGTTATAATAGAAAGGTGTTTTGGCCAAGTTAAACAGCGCTTTCCTATATTGCAAAACAAAATTCGAGTAAATACAGGAAAAGTTCCGTCTCTTGTATTAAGCTGCTTTATTTTGCATAATATTGCAAAACACCTCAACGATGAAGATTTTGAAATTTTTGAAGATGCCAACAATAATGGTGATGATTTACAGATCAATGTAGATTATGGTGAGGCAGTTGTGCGTCAGAGAGGACAACTGAGAAGAGATGCAATAGCAAGAATAATTCACGGTTAATACTAAGTAAGATGCTGTTTGCATTTAGACTGTATTACATATATCTTTTTATCAAGTATAGAATGTTCTTCATTCATAAACTGTAGCATAGTACTTACTATATTTCAGTTAAATAAAAAACCCAGTTAAATTAATGAGTATTTAATATCAGTTCTATAAATTTATAAAAATAGGGAAGTTTTCATCGATGTTTTCATTGTCCGGAATGTTAAGCAGTATTGCATCAGTCGCATCTCCTTGAGTATTAGGGTTGACCTGTTCCATATCCTTTTGCTGTTTTTTCTGTAATAGCAGTTCCTTTGCAAGCCTAAAGACTTGCAACTGTTCCAAAAGAACTAAACGTTGAAGTTCTTGCGTAGTAAGGTTTTTGGTTTCTTCAGTTTCTGGTAATTTTTTCTTATGTTTTTGGTTCTTTAGTGGCCCCTCATTTACACCTTTACTCATCACAGAAGAGGTCTTCGAAGTTCCAGGCACAGGATAGTCGGAATCTGCACTCTTAACAGATCCAGTACCGGATGTTATAAAGGACCCAGGTTCTTTTAGCTGAATTTCATTCTGTTCAAGACTGATTTCAGCGACCTCCATTCCACATGAACGTACACCAGCAGAAATTGCCCCTGAAAAGATTTGTTTTTAGTTACTTACTTTTATTTTTTTATTTAAAAATTAAAAAAACGTGGACGTTTGTACAAGACTTAAGAAAGTATTTTTGTAGGGGGCAGTCTATTATTTAATACCGCAACTTTAACAAATTAACACTCGTAGTTGTGTGAAATTTTTAACTGGTAAGTATTAACATTTTCTATTAAGTCCTTCTATTAAAAAGTAATCACCCTATACAAAATTAAAGAAGCTGCTACAAATTTTAAGTACGTATACTAGACTTACCTTTTACTTTACAAATTGAAGGATTTATCTCCCCTTCTATATATTTAAAGAATCTTATTTCCCAATCTTTTAATTCAATCTTCCGATTTCCTGTTTGTTTTTTGTCAGTCTTCCTTTTTATTCTAGTCTTGAGATTATTTAGTTTCTTCCATATTTGCGTGTCGTTCAACTCTATTCCAAATTCAACTGCTAGTTTACCTTTTATTTCATAAATTGCATTCGCTTTTTTCCTTTTAACATCCGGTATGTTTGATTTTTCCAGAAGTATAGGAAATTTTTCAATAACACTAACAAATTGTATCATTTTCTCACATGTTTCCCCACTACTAACTGTGTCTTCTTCAGTATCCATAGTTCTTATTTAATATATGTAGAGACTTACATCCACTATAGCAACACGGCCGCTCTATAACTTTCTAATATTCAACCTGTCGGAACTCGCATATGACGTCTGCTGCTGTGAGTTTATCGGAGTAGGTACTTAAAAAGCGTAAGCAGGTGCTCTATTTCCCTTCTAAATTTTATTAATATGAAAATTCAGTATGTGCTCAAGTTTTTAGCATATACTCCGCTTTTTGTTGAGCACCTGCTAGGAGCATGTACTCTGTTTTTATTAATACCACCCAATGTGTTGAAGTTGTTACTTTCCAAAATTTGGAAACCATTTAATGGATTTTCTTAATTGTCTTAAAATCGGCTAAAGATCTATCCGATTTAAAGATATTTAAGGAAAACCATTTGGAAAGCAACAACTTCAACACACTTTATCTCGAAAACAGTACGTCTAAGAAAAAACTTTAAATGAACTACACCTATTATTTTTCCATGAGGAACCTGCACCCAAGTTGTTTTGAAACACGGAAGGTATATATCTGATTATTTAGAATGTCACTAATAACTTCGTTTTCATCTTTGTTGGGTTTCTTTATATGGATGTTATTGCTTTTTCTTTTCCTTTTTGTTGAATACAGCTGCAAATGTTTATCAATTTTTGCGTTAGAAGGCTTTTGCTTTACAGTAGTTATTGGAAATGATTGATGCTTTATTTCTAGACCCAGAATTAATGAAGCTTTTTTTAAATAATTATAACATTCCTGCAACGCCATTTCATTTGAATGTTTTAAGGTCTGTTCCATAATTTCATTACATTTGTTTTTGATCTTTGCATTCATATTCACTAAATCAGTGACCTTGTCATTTATGATTGTTATTGTAGACAAATGCATATCAATTTCCTCACCTTGAACACTTTTCTGAACTTGAGTTACCCGTTAATGAATTACAATAATTTGTTGCAATGTAATGTAATATTCCAGGTCAAGTTGGAATAGCCACAAATGATATCTCAGGAACGAAGCAAGCTAGGGGACTCTTCCTTGCGGCATATTTTATTACTAATTAATTGCTGTCGATTAGGGCTGGGTCGATTTCCCCCAACCCCTCCTTCATCCCCTAAGCCAGCTCCCACCTTTAGATGTTTTGAAGATATTGACATAAATCTTTTAGTTATATAGCTTCCTAAGTTATAATAAAGGTTAAATTAACCGTTACAAAATCGACAATTTTCAATGCAAAGTTGATACCTCGATTTATACCTGGGATTGAATTCAGTAGGTACTTACGAACAGCTGTCTCTAAAACAGACTTAAATAGTGGCTCAGTCAGAAATTTTATAATTTAAAAAATTCTGTCAATCGTCCAAAATGTCCAGTATTAGAAACACTTATTAACTTAATTTATTACTGGGTGTAATGAAGGGTAGTGGGAAGAATATTAAATGTAATTGTTCAGACGTATTTGTGCTGCACATTTTACGAGGAATACTTTCCAAAGTCGTTATATGCGTCTCTTCTACCTCATTGAATACTTCAATTAATACAATGTCCCTGAAAAACGGTTAAAATATACCTACATCTTGTACAATAATTCTCAAAAAGAAAAACTTAAAAAAGGGTTATAATGATTTTTGGTTTAAAATTTGGCAATAAAGTAGCTGAATAACAGAAATATTTCCATACGAGCGATTTTGTAAATCCTGCTTTTTGTGTCTTAGCATTCTATAGACGAAAATGTGAAAATTACTCCACTTGCCCTTACTTTAGTTAGTATCAAGTGTTATTGTACTTTGTAAAAGTAAATGACTCCTCACACTCTGAAGCAATAGAATTGACGTTGTACGTGTTCCTAAAACAATTAGTTTTTCCGTTCTAAAACTTCTTAAATGTATCCGAAATGAAAAAATTCGAAAATGGATATTCCAGCTTGACGGACATGCATTGACAAGCTATTAATAAATTCAAAACATATCACATATCCTGGATTTGATGACTTATGGACAATGTAAAAAATTGGATATAGAAAAATGTTTTTCTGTTCTAGAAATATTTTTCTTCGAAGTTTCTAGAGATATGACATTTTTTTTGTAATATATGGGCTACCATGTTTTAAAATCCATCAACATGTCTTGTGAAACTTCCATGATTGTAAAATTGTTTCCTGTACTTAATTGTATTGTTAGTTCCGAATATTCATGAACTGAAAATACGCGATCATGTTTCTTTAAAAACTTTTTGATAACCCCAAAATCGTGGTCATCAGGTAGAAACGAATGCCCTCTTAGGCGATAAAACTGTTCCAGTTTCTGAAATCTACCAGTCTCAATTATCGTTGTACACATGCGGATCATAGTGTGATTCTTGTTCTGCCCGGGACAGTTATCGCTAAATAGACGCAATTCCCGAACATTTTGCGGTATTTCACGTTGAATATAATCCCACAGAAATGAATATACTTCGTTTGATCCCTTATTAGCTGCACCTTCATGGTAAATATAAAAGAATGCCTTTCCAGTCTTATGTATACCAAAAACATTAACTGTAAGCTGTGTTAAATAAAATATATCTTGTACCGGAATTTCTGGTAAATGAACATTCTGCATATAGTCGAAAGTTATTACTGCTAAGTTATCCCGGCCTTTACACTCATCTGTAGACGCTTTTAATGCAAAATAAAACTTTTTTGATCTTCTTATATGAACTTGTTCGGCCAGCGCTGCTAGTGATGACATTTAATTCCTCGCACTTGGATCAAGTGTCAATTTGAGGACATCTAAAATGTAAATCATAATGTTCATGAAAATATTTCACGTAGTAAGAGTATCGAATAGAAGAAGACGGATGTTTTGATTTGAACAGATTGTACATGATTTTTATATTCAACCTTGCATCAAGATATTCATATTATTTATTGCTATATGAGTCTCTTTTACAGGAAACGACTCAATACGCTGGCGAATTAACACATTGTTCTCCTGTGAAATAGCATTACCTTTTAAGATTTTTGCCCCGTTTGTCAGACGGTGTAATATTTTCCTTTAGAAGATTCTTAAGCCTCTTTAATCTTTGTCAAACAAACTAATAAACGCTTTCTGACAGACTTTTTGCCTTTTGCCTCTGAATTGAACGAAGTGATGGATGTAGCATAACTTTCGTTTAGAGATGTCCAAATTTTGTGCACTTCTTTTGATATTAACTACTTGCAACATACCTTGTAAATATATGTCTTGGTCACTATTCGTGTCGATCATCGTCACAAAATAATAAGTAGGTAATACCGTAAGTGCAAATGATTTAAAATAAAACGTTACAAATAAAGTACTCGAGGTTTTTATGACAACAACCAGAGGCTCGATAACAAATCCACGGTCAGCAGAATATAGAAGAGAATGTACTCACGTCTTCAATGCTCAAGTAGAACTGTCAATACATCTCTGTAACAGAGAGATGATCTCTCTGTACTTTCCCTCATTCGTTATGTGAAAATTATGCTTAAATGAACCAATCAAATTCGTTATCTGGGAGAAAACACCTTCATGTATCTCCAAAGTAAATGCTATCTATCTTTTGACCGCGGCTACGTCGAGTAACCCGTAAGTCCTTCCAAACCCAAGCTTGCCATCATAAAACTCGGGAAAAACATAACCGGCTAACTCTATTTTCATTTATCTAGATACAAGTTATAAAAGGGGTAAATTCCTCCTTGCGCGATCTTTTTATTTTGTCCCAACATCTTTTCAACTAGAAGACCGTTCGCTGATTTTATCGAATATGAAATACGCATGGCTAGCGACGGCAAATAATATTATTTTTACAAGCTTCGCAAGTATCTATAGTTTTATCTATTTATATTTGATTTCCACCACCAATATCGGGTAGCACCACACTGCAGCAATCTGTCCACATGCTGCGCCTTGGGCGATTCCTAAAAAATATACATAATTAAAATTAACAGATTTTAAAATCAATGACTTAAGGGCGTTTCAATAAGAGCGCAATATTTCAAGGTTCAATAAAACATGGTTTTCGATAGCAAATTATTGCAATATTTATTGAGTTATGATATATACATTTGGCAATTATGTATGAAACAACATATCTGGTAACTGGCAGCCAGGGCTTTCCCTGGCACATGCGTACTCTTTCGGTAAAATGTGCAATACCATTGTTGCTTCAGTGGTCGCGGGCTTGTTGGCATAAACCTGTGACTTCGGATAACCCCACAGCCAAAAGTCCAATGGTGTTATATAGCAAGAGCGTGGCGGCCAATTCTGATCAGCATACTGGGAGATGACACGACCAAGAAATGACCCATGCAGGACCGTCAGTATTTCACGGGCGGTATGGCATGTAGCACCGTCCTGCTGAAAACACATGTCGTCAAGAGAAATATCTTCCAATTGAGGTACAAAAAAATTGGGGTATCATAGCACGATTAACTCCTCATCTTCAAAGAAAAACTGTTCAATGATTCCTTTAAACCACAGTCCACACCAAACAGTGACACGTTTTGCTTTCATTGCTTTCTGATGAATCGTTCTTGGATTTTCTGAGACCCAAATGCATATTAACGAAGCCATCGACGTGAAAATGGGCCTCATCACTGAAAATAGCAGTCGCTTGTTGCTCAAGAATCCAATTGGTGGACTCTCTTCGCTGTGCATGGTCTGTTAGCAGAAGTTATTGTCAATTGAACTTTGTAAGGCATGGAGATGCAAGTCGAATGAAAATACGCTGAAGACTGGTTTTTTATTGTCTAGTTTCTTGTGCACAATGATGAATCGACGTCCCTGGACTCCCGGCAACTCGCGAACTGCCATGATGTTTTGTTCTGAACGCCCTCTACGAACTCGTAACAATCAGGACGCATTGTTCTATCGTGTAATGCTCCACGTTTACTTACTTCCGTCTGTCTCCCATCGATCTGTCATGTTATAATCCTGTGACATCATGACTGCCAAACTGGCGCGCAATTAAAATATTACGCTCTTATTGAAACATCCATTATATTATAAATGTTATAAATTTTATATTTACGTTAAATAAAAGAATGAATATGTACCTTTCCTGTTGTTTTATCCTTGATGTCAGTAGGAATTTTCCGTCTATCCTTATACTTCGAATGGATAAGTAGTATTTCTACTCTTAGCCAGCTAGAATTGCACGCCAGTATGCTGTGGTGTAGCTGCCAGTAAATCTCGACGGCTGGACGGCGTTCCCATAGAACGCACTGAACCCACCTACTTTCTTATCGAACTCTGAAACATCGGTGGATTTGTTGATACTCTATTGAGGAATCTGGACTCTTTGTGACGGGGATTCCTGTCCAGAAGACAAATCAACGGCAATGTTGAAGCCCTTTTTCGACGCCATCGATTGAACAATTTGGCGGAATATGCGGTATTTTCTGTCTGTCCATTTTTAATTCTTCTTTTTGTGCCAGTTGGAAGTGCTGTATCTTCTGTCCAATAGTAGAGGCATTACTGTCCGTAGGAAGTATAAAGATAAACTTAAAATTCCTGTCTACCTTTCCTCCATATGAGTTCCTTCACAGTCTTTGTCGTGCCTTGGCAAAACGTATATACGAGTGGTTTTTTCCATTTCTTTCTAATTCCTTTGACGGCAGCATTATCTGCAATTCATTGGTATTCCATTTAGTAATGTCATGTTTGTGTTTCTTGACCGAATAGAGAATATTTTAGACAATAAATTGTAACACTGTGGGCGCTATTTATCTAAAATAATGCCGAGTATTTCGTCATTTAAATGACAAAATGTCCCCCTTTAGCTTTTGTGTTTTTCAGTGTAACTTGAGTTTTTATAAAATTTCCTACTTTAGGATAAAAGTCGGAAGTTGCATTTTCTGTAAGTTCATCCTGTGATAATTGGGTTTTCAACTGTCTTGTCCGTAACTTTAATCTATGTATTGACTTGGTTAGTGTTCGAATCCTTTTATACAGGGTGGGTGAAAAGTAACTCCCTATTGCTATTTGCTAATAAATCTCTTAATATTTAGTTTATTTGACTATATTTTGCTGTTTAGTTTAACTTGGGGGAAATCCTATGGATTAACTCCACATATGCACCGGCATTTTGCACCAGCGTGTGTAACCTACGGGGCGTGGTTTTGACTGACTTACAGGAATTCTTGTGACACATTAGTGAGGACATGACGAATACGGTCTTTCATTTCAGTTCATTTAGAAAACATTGTAAGAATTTTTGATGCTGCAACTTTTTTATCCCCTGTCCCAGAACTCCGCCGCCAACCCGACATCGTCGGTCCGGAAGCGTAGTCCACCCAAGTGGAGAATTTCGAGAACAAGTGGTAATCACTAGGGGCTAGGTCCGGAGAGGTGGGGAATGATAGTCCAACCAAATCTTCCCAGTAGGTCATGGGTTTGACGAGATACATGGGGTCGAGCGTTATCGTGAAGAAGCATGACTCCTTTGCTCAGTTTTCCTCTCCGACGGTTCTGGTTCGCCAGTCTTGAGTTTTGTTAGTGTGTCACAATACCTGTCTTTGAGTTTATCGTCGCTCCGGTAGTCAGAAAGTCGATCAACAAAATCCGTTTACGGTCTCAAAACACAGTAGCCACCACTTTGCCAGCAGACTGCGTTTGTTTAAACTTTTTTGGTTTAGGCGAAGATGAGTTGCGCCTTTCACGTGATTGTTGTTTTGTTTCGGGATACATTTGAACCTTGTAATACGTGCTTTGCTGTTGATTGGGACACTCCAGGCACTTGTCGAACTATTTCTTGAACTTTATATACGGGGATTTTCTTCCACAATATTCTCGGTTATATATGAACGTCGACGACGTCCAACTCTTTCACAATTGAATCGCAAAAATCCCCTTACACACCCTCGTTGAACCATCGCAGTAAAGATAGCAGCCTTTGACACATGTCTATTCGTTAAACGTTCCACACTTAACGCCATAAATTAAAACAATATCCATTAACTCTGTATTGCTGTAAACATAGGTTATTTTGAACACTTGATGTAAGCAACAAACCATGGTAATAAGTTCTATGAAAACCGACAGTAATACTGAATAAGCATTTGTCAAATGAAATCGAGAAGCACGCAAAAAACTTTATATACATTTTAATAAATTTTATTCAATTTTAAATATTTTTTCCTCGAAATCTTTATTTTTTTTTAATAAGTTGCAAATTACTTTGTATAAATGTTTGGCGACTACTCGCTTTGCATGTTAACTTGTTGACGTTTAAAGACTATTAATTTTATCTAATCTGGGCTGGATCAACAATTTACTGTATTCGTTTCATTCATTTGATAAAATTAGTTTTCTAGGTGGTCTATGATCTTCTGGTTGTTCTGGTTTTTCTAATTCTCAATTTGTTTTTCTTTTATTTCATATATTACTGGTTTTTGTGTTCTACGATCTTCTGGATGTTCTAGTTTTTCTGAGCGAAGCCTACAAAGCACAAGATTGTCTTCCTTTCTCGAATGAGTTAACTCTTCATATAATAAAACTTCTTGTTAAGCTTTAGAAACTTTTCCACATTTTAGATAAGTTTCCCAGTTTCTTCGTAACTGAGAATTCTTAAAAGTTTTCCAATTCAAGCAGTTTTTTAATTTTCTTCGCTTACCCTAGCTTTGAATTCGAAAATATTACGTTTCGTGACCATTTCTAGGGATTGACTGGTCACAACTTTCACGAGTTTGATTTCTCTCATATATATAGTTTGCTGCATTTATTTAATGGTTTTCAGGATACTCTATGATCTTCTGGTTGTTCTAGTTCTTCTAGATTTTTGTGAATGACTTTTTATTTAATATTTTTTGTCATATCCAGTTTTTATGTTCTGTGATCTTCTGGATGTTCTAGTTTTTCTGAAACCTATCATGCCATTGGAAATAATCGTTCAGGTTTGGTATTATAAGTGAAAAACAATAACGATTCTTATTTCTAAATCAATTTAGACGTTCCAGAACCAATGTTAATGCTGTATATGTTCTTCCCTGGAGTTCGAGTAGATGATAATATCGTCTAGATTGACATATACGAACTTGTCACCGCAGCAAGCACCTCCACCATAAGTTTCTGGAACGTCGATGGTACATTTTTTAGACCAAAGGGCATTACACTAAAGTCATACGCGGCCCCATCTGGCGTATGGAAAACCGTCATCGGGAATAACAATAACGATTCTCATTTCTGAATCAATTTACCGCTACATAAAAGTTTTGTATGTCTTTACGACACTAGCAACTTCCCACTTGGGCAAATCGGCCAGCTCTGCTACATCGTTCAACGCGGCATTCCTGCCGTTGAGTAGCGAGGATTGCCTGTACACTAGACGGCAGACACCCCATCCACAGCGTACTTAGGAGCGAACCGGAAACACTTGACCCAGCTAAAGCTTAATCGACGCAAGAACTACGACTGTTTTGAGTCCCCCACTTCTTCACGCTCAAGTAGTCGTCGCGTTTTTTGCTCCTGAGACGCATTTAGTCGGCTTATTAACGTGCCCTAAGCGCGTAAACGGCTTATCTTGGGGTGGATCCATCACCAGGTCACGCACTTCACTCAATACGTTCCTATTTAGGGCAGTAACGAGGTAATTAAATTTTGTCTCTTCGCTGGTCACTCGCGCTAGTCGTAAACTTCTGTCCACTACCTGAAGCCACATTTCTGCATCGTCTGAAATAAACGGTGGAAGTTTCACTGCGACATGGTTCATTTCCGTTGCGATATGATTTTCGACGTGGTTTGCTTCAAAAACCACTCTATACAAAAAATCGCGTAGTTTCACGGAACGACGGTTGAACGATCACGTCGGGGTCACCACTTGTGGGTTGCTTTTGGTATGCAGCAAAATAAAACTCTCTCAACGGTAAATAAAAGGTATCTTTTATTGAAAATACAAGTGCAGTGAAAAGAAATGTTGTCGGGGTGAGCGTTCGTTGGGACGTTCTCTTGTGGAGTCGCTCGCAGGTATCAGTATCCAGTCCGTGGCGCCAATCTGCCTACTTCGCTGGCTCTTTTCCTGGAACCACAATGTGTGTTTCGCGCTGCAGATTTTCGTATGTTTCTTGTCGCTTGCAATTGTTAGGCTGGCCCGGGTCAGGCTGGCGCTTAACGTAATATTTAAATGGGTCACATTGTTCGTCTTTGATTTGGATAATAGTAATGGGCTGTAACAGCATGCAACTCTGTTTGTGTTGGAGATTTGAAATTTTCTATTTTCTTCAGAGGTTTATCTTAGGCCGTAATCCTATGTCCCAAGTAATTTAATGACGACAATCCAAACTTGCATTTCTTAAGAGCGCACCGTAAACCAGGGCATCGTGGACGTTCCAGAACCAATGTTAAATGCTGTATATGTTCTTCCCTGGAGTTCGAGTAGATGATAATATCGTTTAGATTGACATATACGAACTTGTCAACGCAGCAAGCACCTCCATCATAAGCTTCTGGAACGTCGATGGTGCATTTTTAAGACCAAAGGGCATTACAGTAAATTCATACGCGGCCCCATCTGGCGTATGGAAAACCGACATCGGGATACTTTCGGGCGCTATAGGTACCTGCCAGTATCCACTCTTCAAATCAAGAGACGTAAATAACGTAGCTTGTCCTATATCTTGAATAGGAGATAGCACTGACACCTCATTTGCCGTCAACCCATTCAGCTGGCGGTAATCTACACAAAATCTGGTATATTATTATCACCAAAAATAACAATGTGAGCGTCATATATGTCATATAGAGATATAATGCAATCGAAAAGGCGTTCATAAGTTTCACATAGCGTATTAGGAGGAATATGTTGAAATGAACACACTGTATTTCAAGACACGACGCAGAGTAATGGCAGAGAGGAAAATTTAAAATGTATAACACCAATTCATAAAATTATAACGTAGACTACAAGGAAGACATAAATTGCATTTAAAATAGAATAAAATCCCATTTCATATTTATATCATTTCAAAATAATAATAGAGAAATAATAGAGAAGCAAGTCAAAAAGATAAAGTGTAGTATCGAAGTAGAAGCATGAAAGCACAAGCAAAATGCCACAAGAAGGGCCAATTTTAGCAGTTTTACAATTAAATAAACGTTCAATAAATTAGTACAAAAGAAAATCAGAATATCATAGTATCAGAAAAACACAGGCTAGAAGTTTATTATAAAAATTGTCATTCAGAATCCAACATAGAAATTTCTTGTAAGATAGATTTAAGACGTCAAAAGTGCTACGTAATTCCAATATACAAATTACGCTGTAATTTATTTAAAAAAAATCACATCGCAATATGTTGGAGAGAAAGTGCGCAGCAAGAAATCAATATCACGTGGACACAAGTGACCAATCACAAAAGAAAAATCAGAAAAATTTTACCTTCCAACGGAAACAACACAGCATCGTTTCGAAGTAAATAAGTTGGAAAAGAAACTAGTTGGTCCCAGGCACAGGTTAGGGGTGCATGTTATCCTGTAGCTCCCCGAATTACACCGTAGAAAACCAGGACGCTACCAACTCACAAGAACCATCCCAAGAGACGAGACTAGCTGTCCACACACGACCAAAAAGTGAGGTTAGAATACATATCGGACATTCCAACGCCGAGATAGCGACAACGATAATGTAAGTCAAGTTGCATAACCATACTCGCCGAAACAGAAAGTAGAGCGACTCCAAATTCAAATAAAAACATTTTTGTGAATAGTGAAGATTTTTTAAAACTCTAAACATTCACAGTGAGTGAAAATTCAAATCATATTTCAGGACATTTCGTAGTATAAGAGTAAGTTAAGTTTCTTTGTTCATAATTTAAGTTAATATGTTTCGTTATGTATTTAAAAAATTCAAATTGGTTAACCAAATCTTTTCGAAATTACTTTAGGTATAGTTAAGAATATTTTTATCATTTATTTATTGATTTAAAAGTTCATAACCACGTCTAGTTTCTGTGTTTCGTTAAATATTATGATTTTCAAATGAATGGTGAATAAAAGTCACATTGTTAAAATTTTTAAATATTTGCCTTCATTCATTGCTTCCTACTTAAGTCTATAGTGAGAATAATTATTAATAATATTGAACCGCTTCTCTGAGGTGAGAACTCATGCTAATAGTATTAATAAGTGATTTTGAAAGACAGTGTACCATTGATTGCCAAATATTTCCATCTACACTGAAATAAATTGTATACTGTAAATGGTCTTTATACAAGATAAAGCTGCCGGGGGAGAGATAAACAAACCCAAGGTAAGCAAGGTATAATTCTATGAAATCTGTCATTATTATTGCTTAACTTTATCCTGAGAACCTGCATCCAATTAAAATTACCTTCAGCACACACAGATTTCAGTCTACACTAACAAAAGGCGTCCAAACATATACTTACCCATTTAAACGTACATCAAACCATTATACATAAACAAAAATTATTCACTCCACTTAACATCACTACCACATTAAATAACATTATAAGTGGCTCCACTACTTGGGGCAAACCACAACTATACCACTCCACATTATACCATAACAATATATAATAATGTTAATTGGCGCCCAACGTGGGACTCTCTCGAAAAACGTTCACGTGAAACAAAAAGAAGAAAAATGGACCTGAGAAGTGGTAAGAAAACTGGTGAAGGAAGCAGTAACGAAGATTGGGAGGAAGCAGAAGAGAGAACGACGGAAACAAGAAGCGAAGAAAGGGGGGAAACACCTTCAGAAGCACAAGGAAGAAATAGTNTTACCTGGTTTGTACTCGATTTCGTATTCGTACTCTTCAAGTTTCAAGCGCCAACGTGCTAAACGACTACCTGGGTCTTTTATTGAAAATAGCCAAGTTAATGGTCTGTGGTCAGTTATTAGCTTAAATTTCCTACCGTAAAGATAAGGTCGAAAATGTTTCACTGCCCAAACGATGGCAAGAAGCTCTCGTTCGATAGTAGAGTATTTAGTTTCTGCATGACATAATGTTCTGGAGGCGTATGCTATAGGAAGATCTTTTCCAATGGGGCCTTGAGATAGAACAGCGCCTATTGCGTATGCACTTGCGTCTGTTGTTAAAATAAATGTTTCTTCAAAATTTGGATAAATTAAAATAGGGGTTGAAGTTAAGGATTGTTTAAGTTGTTCAAAAGCTTTTATACATTCATCATTAAAATGAAATTTTGTATCTTTTTGTAATAATTTTGTTAAGGGTTTTGACAATTTTGCGAAATTTGGAATAAAACGTCTATAGTATCCGGCAAGTCCTAAGAATGACTTTATATCTTTTTGATTTTTTGGTTGCGGGAAATTTATAACACATTGTATTTTTTCAGGGTTTGGTTTTACACCTTCAGGAGTTACAAGATGACCTAAATATGCAACTTCCTTTCTTAAGAATTCACATTTGTCGGGTTGAATTTTTAAATTTGCGTCTCTTAATCTTTTAAAAATTTCTGTTAAGCGTTCAACATGTTCGTGAATTGTTGGTGAATAAATAATTATATCGTCCATGTAAACTAGACATCTTTCATTTTGTATGCCTAAGAGAATATTGTCCATAACGCGTTGAAATGTGGATGGTGCATTTTTTAAACCAAAGGGCATGCGCACAAATTCAAAATGCCCATTTTCTACTGAAAATGCTGTTTTTGAAATGTCTTTTGGATCGATTTCAATTTGATGGAACCCGGAGGCGAGGTCTAACGTGGTAAAATATTCGCATTTGCCTAATTGATCTAGCAAGTCAGAAATATTTGGGAGAGGATATTTATCTCCTACAGTTACTTCGTTTAATTTTCTGTAATCTACGACTATGCGCCATTTTTGTTTACAAGAGGCATCCAATTTTTTTGGGACAACCCAAACAGGTGATGACCAGGGTGAGTTTGAAGGTCGAATGATTCCCTGTCAGCATTTTTGTCATTTGATTTTTCACTTCCTCTTTGTGGATGTGAGGGTACCGATAAGACTGTGTAAATATGGGTTTTGTGTTACCAGTGTCAATGGAATGCTTAATCTCGTTCGTAAATGTTAAATTATCTCCTTCTAAATAAAATATATCTGAGAACTTTAAACATACTTCTGTAATTACATTTTTTTCTTCGTCATTTAAATGATCTAACCGAAGTTGATTTTGAATTTCTAAATTTCTGTCGGTTATTGTTTCATTTGATTGTTTCGTCATTGAAATTGTTTAAGGAAAAATTTTGAATGGGTTCAAGATTAAAATTTTGAAAATCTACAGTTTTTGAAATTGCATTTGCATTTATTACGGATGTTAAAAATTCTCCTTTTTCGTTAATTTTTACAATAGCGTTAGGTAAACGTACCTTTTCTATTTCTTGACTAGATAATACAGCGTCGGTGTTTGTTAAATTACACGAAAATTTGAAAATTTGCTCTGAACGAGGGTCAATTGAAATTTTGTTTGTTTGAATTTGTTTCGGTAAAATTTCTGGATCGGTTTGTAAATTTTCAGTGACTTTAAATAAGGGGATAGTTTTGAAATTTGTTACTAATTGTTTGTTTTTGATGTCGATGATGTGTTCTAAAAAATCTGAGCCTAATAGTCCGTCAAATTCTATGTCAATATTATAAATGTATACTTTGTGTGGGTCTCCTAATGCAAAGGGAATAAGAGTCGATTCATTTAGGAAAATTTGTTGTTCGGTGATACCTTGAATTGCTACAGTTTCTTGAATGCGTTGGGGATATTTTTGTTGAGGGTTTATTTGTGGTCTTGGATGGAATGCTGAATTTTGATTTTGTTGAAAATGTGGTCTTATCATGTTTTGATTTGAAAACCGTGGGTTTGCAAAGTTTGGATTTTGAAAATTTGGACTGGAAATTTTGAAAATTTGGGGTGAATCTAGTTTGTTGTTTCATGCGGCATTCATTTATTAAATGACTTTGTCTCTTGCAAAACGTACACGTTTTTTGAGCGTTTACTTGCAGTTTGCGGTATGACAATTGCAATTATCGTTTTATTCTAGATATTGCTTGTAACATATCTTGCGGATTACTAGCACGAATGATAGAACCTAATTTTGGATCTAAACCCGCGAGTAAGGTGTTTAGTGTCATTGTTTCAATTAAGTTGGATTGGGCTAATTTTTGATCTGCGGTTAATTGTTGTTTTGAATTGCAGCATGCATTTTTGCATTGTGGGTTTGTAATCTGGAAACAAAATTTAAAGCTAATTCGTTTTGATTTTGTGAAATTCCCTGTAAGTCCTGTATTAACGAGGTCAAGTCTCTAGAATCTCCAAAATGTGTCTCTAAAAGAATTTTGATTTCTTCCCACGTATNTAAAATTTCTGGATCGGTTTGTAAATTTTCAGTGACTTTAAATAAGGGGATAGTTTTGAAATTTGTTACTAATTGTTTGTTTTTGATGTCGATGATGCAATCATAGTGTTCTAAAAAATCTGAGCCTAAGAGTCCGTCAAATTCTATGTCAAGATTATAAATGTATACTTTGTGTGGATCTCCTAATGCAAAGGGAATAAGAGTCGATTCATTTAGGAAAATTTGTTGTTCGGTGATACCTTGAATTGCTACAGTTTCTTGAATGTGTTGGGGATATTTTTGTTGAGGGTTTATTTGTGGTCTTGGATAGAATGTTGAATTTTGATTTTGTTGAAAATGTGGTCATATCATGTTTTGATTTGAAAACCGTGGGTTTGCAAAGTTTGGATTTTGAAAATTTGGGGTGAATCTAGTTTGTTATTTCATGAGGCATTAATTTATTAAATGACCTTGTCTCTTCCAAAACGTACATGTTTTTTGAGTGTTTACTTGCGGTTTTTTCATCTGATATGCGATATTAGGTTTACGGAATTTTTGTGTTTCAAAATATGACAACTGCAATTCTCTTTTTATTCTAGATATTGCTTGTAACATATCTTGCGGATTACTAGCACGAATGATAGAACCTAATTTTGGATCTAAACCCGTGAGTAAGGTATTTAGTGTCATTGTTTCAATTAAGTTGGATTGGGCTAATTTTTGNAGGTGATATTGCTTTATTACCAGGCCTTTTTATAAGTTTGTTAGTTTTTAGTCAGCAAAAGCTGATGAGAAACAATTAAGTTTCTTAGAAGTCCTTGGCAACTTGACAATACTCCTTTGTTCTAATGTTTATCTTTATACAATACAATGTTGCATTATAGTTTGAAATAATTCTAAGTCTGAAATATATACAGTTAAATTTTCATATAACATGTATGTACACACCTATATCTATATAGATTATTTTAATAAAATAAAATATATAAGGTGTTATTAGCAAAACTGCGTGTATAATTCGCATTAAGTTTCATTGTAGAATAGTACCTACCTACTGAGTGACAAAACAATGCACTTATGTTTAGATTTCATGTACTCTATTTTCAATAATTTTATTTTATCTACATCAAAGGCTCCAGTAAACTCTTCTTCACATCGCTCTTCTTGTTCATACTGCTCACAATTTCCGCCCCTCCCCCTTAATTTTTTGGTATACTTTCTTAGTTTTATTACTCGCCTTTTACACTGTTTAATATGACGTAACTATCTCCAGGACCTCGTACTAAATACGACATTAATTTGTTAAGCACCTAATTCACTCTCATCTGTAAGATGTAAATTTCTAATATTTGTTTGAATTAAAAGGGAGTAGTGAGTATTAGTATATACTAACTCACTATTTTGAGTAAGACCCCCTAAGAGTAAAGAAAGGGCATTATATTTGTACATAAGTAAAATTATTTTTTAACACAGTACAATCACTGCTTCTGAAAAAATGTAGCCTTATGCAGATTATTTAAATTTTGCTATGTAAGCAAGGCAAAACTATAATAGGAAGCCTTTAGAACGAAAAATCCACTTTGCGTGTATACCATGGTATGCGGAGGGTAAAAATAGCAGTACAATTACGCCCAAATGTCTAAAACAAGTTATGGGTGACATGGTTAAAATAACTACTAAATGCTTAGAGATAGATAGATAGACTTTGCATGTAAAAAGGGTGAAAAGCACACTTTACATGTTTCATGAAATGCAGACAAAAAGTCAATACGACTAGACCCTATTTAGTCGAATTAAAGCAATCGCATAGTGCCCCAAAATATTCTGCAAACGAATTGTCCGTGGTCAAAACACCTGCAATTTGGCTAGCTGAACTTTCCATTTTATCGGAGTGAAAAACCCATTATCTAGATGTTCCATGGACTGTGGGTAAAAAAGCCAAAACGGCCAAGCCCTTTTAAGACAGTCAAAACGACCGTATACTGCCCCAAATATTTGGCAAACAAAAAGTTTGCGGGCAAGGTAGTTAAAACATGGCTAGCTAGACTTTCCATTTAAGCGTAGTGAAAACCACTCTCTACATGTGACATGGAATACGGGCAAAAAAACAAAGCGGCTACGCCCTTCTAAGACGGTTAAAACGACCGTATATTCTGCAAACAAATGTTCGCGGTCAAAATAATTAAAAACAACTACAATATGACCAGCTAGACAATCCACTGAAGGTGGAATTTGCATTTCAATTAGTCTGAAAACTGCTCTGCGTGTACCATAGTATACGAGCTAGTATTATCAAGGGCGGCTAACAGAAAAATTTTAACTTTCTCTTTTTAACCTTCTCATTTGAAATGGATAATTAATATAATATTTCCCTTATGTGTGATTTATCTCGGATTCGTGGAAATTCTTTTCTTATGCATAAATACACTACACAAGGCACAATGATACACAAAACAGATAGGACCTGCACGTGCGGCACAAATAAATGGACTGGCTGGCTATCAATAAGTAGTAACGGACTGTTACGAAACACTTTTTTCCTTTAAACCTGTGCGCAACATGAATCATAAAAGAATGGAGATGCGAAAAATAATTTCTCAGTATTTTTACTAGATCGATTTTCGATCTTATATATTTTGGACATGCGCCAAAAAAATGTCTTATTTGTCATGACCTCTAAGTATCGCGATATTCTAGCAATATCAAAATATTTAAGAAGCTTCAAGTGACAAACTAAAAGATTATGAAAGTTATAGAATTTATATATTTAAATTTATAGAACAATATTGACTATTATAGTAATTAATAAATTAAAATAATATACAGGGTGTATCTAAATAACACCGAAAAAATTCAAGGGGCGATTCTCCGATGAAAATTAATAGGGGTCTTTGGTATAAAATTTTTTGAAAAAAACCCTCCCCTGAAAGTTACGCCCCTCTAAAATTACAAAAAAAAAATTGTTTTTCTTTTTTATCTTCCATGTACATCAAGCTAAAGAAACCAAATTTGGTGAACATTATCTGTCAATAAAACTACACTCTTTGAAATTTTTTCAACCCTGAACTATTTTTGTAAGGGGTTGAAATAATCAACCCCTATGACATTTTCGGCAAAATACACTCGCGTTAAACAGCTCATCTTTTTAAAAATACATTACAATACATTTATTTTTTTTATCATAAATCCTTAACTTTTCGAAGAAACTTGAAGAGATCAAAAAGTTAGTAAATGAATGGGGTATTTTAGACATATTTTTTAAAAGGAAAAAATTTTATCGAAAAAAAAATTATAAGAAAAAATGTCATAGGGGTTGAATATTTCAACCCCTTACAAAAATAGTTCAGGGCTGAAAAAATTTCAAAAAGTGTAGTTTTATTGACAGATAATGTTCACCAAGTTTGGTTTCTTTAGCTTGATGTACATGGAAGATAAAAAAGAAAAACAATTTTTTTTTGTAATTTTAGGAGGGGCGTAACTTTTCAGGGGAGGGTTTTTTCAAAAAATTTTATACCAAAGACCCCTATTAATTTTCATCGGAGAATCGCCCCTTAAATTTTTTCGGTGTTATTTAGATACGCCCTGTATACAGGGTGATTTTGAATAGAGTAGCACAAACGCTACCAGTGCATCTAGATGAAAAAATAAGGGGAATGAACTAAATATACTTTAGACAAAAGTTGCACTACTGAGGCATTACAGGGTCTTGAATGTTGTAGAGCCAAACAATATTTCCTTCAATTTATCTTGAACGATGTAAAATCGATGCATAAATCATTTATATTTGGTACAGACATTTGTCCAGTGCGGACATATACTTTCTATTAATATTGTTTAAATATATCCACCAGAGGCGCTGCTGTCGACTACATGCAACATATTACTCCAAAAAAAATTTCACCCTGTATGAAAATACATATCTTATTTACAATTTCGGACGTAACAACTAAAAACAAACATTTTTTTTCTCTTGCATTTTTTCGATAAACGCGATAGTTTTTTTAGATAATTTACGAAAAACAAACTTCGGAAATTTTACAGCGCCAATGGTTGCAGTCAGATTGCAGTAATACAAAAACAACAACACACCACTCATTAATAGCTAAAGGAAAACGCTTTTCTGGTAAAGTAATTTTAATAAATTTATTTTGAAGGAACAGTAAATATTCGTTATGTAACAAATCAAGTTATTTTAAGTGTCTAATTTAAATAATAAATTTTAATTTAAAACTACCTATTGTAATCTCAAATGTAATACTAAGGAACCTAACGTTATTTTAAAGTAAAAAGTTTCTAAAGAATATTTTCAAAGTAGTTTCCATTTTTTTGTAAACACAATCTAACACAACGATTAAAATTATGACGTACTCTTGCAAATATTTGTGGGTTGTTACGAATATCGTCAACTGCGAGAAAGATTTTTTTGACGCAATTCTTCCACAGTATTAACAGGAGTAGCATAAACAAGACTTCAGTTGTCCCCATAATCAAATGGGGTAATGTCCGGTGAACGGGCAGACCAACTAACGGGTGCATCGACCCCACGATCTATCCAACGTCCCGGAAAATTTAAATTCAACCATTGCCTGACAGCTAAGGTACTATGTGCCGGAGCCCCGTCATGCATATGTACCACATAACTTGTCGTACTTCCGAAGTTTATTTTTCGTAAATTATCTAAAAAAACTCGCGTTTATCGAAAAAATGCAAGAGAAAAAAAATGTTTGTTTTTAGTTGTTACGTCCGAAAATGTAAATAAGATATGTATATTCATACAGGGTGAAAAATTATTTGGAGTAATATGTTGCATGTAGTCGACAGCAGCGCCTCTGGTGGATATATTTAAACAATAAATAGAAAGTATGTGTCCGCACTGGACAAATGTTTGTACCAAATATAAATGATTTCCGCCACATCGTTCAAGATAAATTGAAGGAAATATTGGTTGGCTCTACAACATTCAAGACCCTGTAATTCCTCAGGAGTGCAACTTTTGTCTAATGCTTTTTCATCTAGATGCACTGGTAGCGTTTGTGCTACTCTATTCAAAATCACCCTGTTACGGAGCATGCGCATTAATAGTATATTACGTAATAAGTGTTGTAAAAAGCATAATTCTATGAGTGCGCAATTGCATTACACCACGTATTACGTACTATACTTTACCTACGACAACTACTGTAAGTACTTAAAAACACACCGTCTGCGATCAATGTAAGATTCCTATTTTACGTACGGTAAAAAAATCGCACAGCTTGGTAAAAAAGTCGTACAGTTTTCCTAGCAACCGCCTAGCAACGTACAATACAAACAGTATTGTATTGACCGTTGCTAGGCGGTTGCTAGGAAAACTGTGCGATTTTTTTACCGTGCGTAATAGGAATCTTACATTGATTGCAGACGGTGTGTTTTTAAGTATTTACAGTAGTGGTCGTAGGTAAAGATAATTTCATGTAAGCGAAGTAGCGTCGTAACAGGATACCATTCGAGAAAAGTTTGGTTTGGTACGTCTATAATAAACCACTTAAAGAAAAAAAAACTCTCAATAAACAGACTGGCACAGCAGAACACCAAGAAAAACAATAATAAAAAATACTTGGCATAATTAGAAAATGCCAAGATTAAGCAAAACAAGAGAAAATACACTAATGATGACAGCGATAACATTACCAACAAGATCTCACCTGCGTATGAGGCTATTCTTTCCGAGCATGAACATTAGGAATAACATGGCTAATGTTAAATTTTGACCATATTTAAATTTAGGAATATTCTTCTTCGTTTTTTGTAAGTTTTAAGCATATTAGTGTATCTATTTTGCCAAACACATGTTGTTTGTTCTTAAATACTTCTCAATACTTGTAAAAATAAATTCATTTGAAGTTGTTCATATTTTTAGTATCTATGTAAATAGTACACAAGGGTCAGATACGATCTGTACAATTTCAACTGTGACAATTTGTTGCGGGTTGACTAAATATGTGACGTCGCACTGAAAGAGTCTATTCACCATGTAACAAACTAAGTCAAGTTTATAAATATTTAGATTACTTTTCATTTAATATAATGTGTATAATAAAATTGTAATTTGTGTAGTCGTTTTTAAAATACGTACCTAGGTATGAAGCTGACAATGTGCGGTAAAAAAAAAAGTAGATACAGATGAGTATAATACACAATGGCATTATTTATAAATTTATTAAATGGATATCAAATGACAACACCCAGTACATTATTCTTTTTTTGTTGTTTTTTAGTTTTTATTTTTTGCCTTACCAAATTGGCAGTTCCAGACCTAGGTACAATGATTTTAAATTATGTTTTTTGTCTATACCTATTCTTATCTTTTTATTATTATTTATAACCCCGATGAATATTTTAAATAAAATCGAAACATTGGCCTCAGAAAATTAAGACCCTGATTTTATTGCTTTATACTTTATGGATTATTATTACATTATTTCACTCATTTCAAGAACATGTAACTCGTGGCGCAGGAATTAAGAAGAGTCTGAGGAATTTCAACTGTCACAAAATAGTTATGACACTAAAATAACTTGTGTACGAAGCCTTTGTACCTCTAGAGTTTTTTTTTCGAGAATGCTCGGTTTGCAAACTATGACAGTGTTAGATGTTCTTCAGCAGTAGAACATACATAGATAGGAGCCAATTATTTTGCTCTAATTTCTCAACTATTGGAGCTATTTGAATTTGAATTTATTGATCTGACTATCATTTCATTCAAATAACTGCTAATTTGTGACATTTTCATTTTTATCTTCTCGCCTGTTAACTTTAATTCTCTTAACTTTGTTAGGATATAACATAAAAGCTTTAAGTTTTTTAATAGTCTAAGATAATCGTGGTAATTGTGGAATAAATTTTCCTCTCACTTCTTTCACGACAAACTCAAGAAGCTGTATTTAGTGGATGATCTCAGCCATAAAATTGTGGAAGCGAATATAATTCTCAAGTAACAGCTCAAAGTTGGTTACTAATTCATATGGCGGATATAATGTATTCCACGAAATAAAGTTTCAAGGAATTTAGCTACTTGCGTTCAAAATGTTATCCTTCACTATTGCTTTAGATAACTTGTTGGCCTAGACGACAAAAGACAAACTACGTAATTTATACAAAATTGGAACAAAGCCAAATAAGTTTCAAACAATACCTATAGTTATGAACTTATGTTTGTAGAGTATGATTAATTGGGCTTTTCAATAATTGTTCCCGTTTTCGTATAAAACAGTTTAATATTTTTTATATTAAAACCAAGCAATTTTCGATTAAATTTGAAGAAAAAAATGCATAGTGAAATAATATTACGAGTACATACATATTTGACGTCATTTCATTTTCAACAAAAGGTGTGTTAAAGATGCCGTAAAAAATGTCTTAATATAAAACTTTTTGACGCTAAATATCTTGATCACGGCAACTCCTATCAAAAAGAAATGGGATTTCGCTAGTACTGGAATGTGAATTTCATGGTAATTTATTTCATTACAATAGTAATATTAGTCCTGTGAATTTTATAAATATTTTACAGGAAAGGAGACACTGAAGCTGTTTAGGACATATGATCAAGGAAATTAGTATGATTTTTTAGTTTGCTACATCCCTCTTTATATACTTTTAGAAATACACCTATTTTAATATTAATAAACAATATAACATTTTACCATTTTTCTAAAAAACGATTACACATGCAATATGAAAATAAGTATATACTTTTGTAAAACTTTCAGGGATTTACCATATTGTTAAATCAAATCCCAAATAATTAGACGGAAAAAATGTGTATATTTATAAAAATGGAAGACTTCGAACCAAAAAAATTAATTTCCATTCAACTGCACGCGACAAAAGATTTGTGGACAAAATGTGTCTGATATGACAAAATAGGTAGGTACCATTGTGAGTGTAAAATTTTACACTTAGTTAATAAAACGAACACGCAAAATTAAGACCCAAGAGTTAACTGCTACTGAATTTAATTTTACCAGAAAATAAAGCGAAAATGATGTTTGGGATCTATATTTCATTTGATGAATGTTATTTTCCAGGTATTCATTAGGTTTACAAGGCTATTTATGACAGTTATTTTAAAACGGGTGCACACAAACGCACGCACGCACGCACACACGAACTGTCCTTTTCAGTGCAAAATGATGTGCAAAATTCGACTTGATAACCTCCTGGTGGTGCACATCGGGTTACTCTACATAATGTTTGTGAGAGCATTTTTTGTGGGACCTACTGCCTCCAGATTTTCATTTGGAGCTTCGTGGCCATGAAGACTTTTGATCACTGATAAAAAAGGGACATATCAATTTTTCAGGAAATTTCCATAAGGTGTACGCGGGGTCCTTTCAACATCTTTTCTTACCTTCAAGCATATAGGTAGCATACCATTAAAAGTATGGCTGAGTGGGCGAGAGAGACAGACAGTGTCTCAGTACATGCTGTCTCACTCTAGCACGAACGCGATTGGTAGGAAATGAATGTTCGCGCTCATTGACTCCCGCAGGGCACCCGTCGTTGAAGCGAAAAATGAGACAGCATGTACTGAGATATTGTCTGTCTCTCTCGCACACTCAGCCACACTTTTTGCAATGACATGCACCTCCAGTTTCATACCTATTTCAATGAAAACTATTTTCACTATTATCTTATAAAACATACGAGTTTAATCTTAAACAAGTTATTGTTACTGATGATAGTAACTTAAAAGAACATAGAGGTACAGGTATTAGCAGAAATGGCTCGCGAAAATTAAAGTGGTCATATTTTGATATGAACCATGTGACCCATACTGTTTCTACGAAATGATATCTAGGCCCACATAGAGAATTTTTGTAACCTAACTTCAAAAATTCTTCTGCAAATCGCAGAAATCTCACATTTTGGACGCATAGTAAGGAACTGGCTTGCATCTGAAAATTTTGTTCCAATGTATTTTCTATATTTGCCTGGAAACCTTGATAACCTTTTCTTGGTCCTTGAATTAAAATTTATTATATTCATTTATTACCAAAATTGTCGAAAAAATATTAACAAATCGTTTTTTACATCTACGGATGCAAAACGTCATTTTTTCTAGTGAAGAATCATATGAATAGGTTATACTTCAACATTTTTTGACCCATTGTGCCCAAATTCAAAGTTTGCTTGAGACTATTATGACAGAATTCACTGTTGAAAAAGCAAACGACAAAGCAAACTGGTTGAAGAAAGAAAATATGTATATATTAATTTCCTGTAATAACGTAGGTCCTCGTTTTTTTTTCAAAATATTTATTTAGTGAATTAATTCCTCTTCTTTTATATCTTTGTGGAAACATTTACCCTGCTCTTCGCTATAATCTCCTAAAACCTTTCGAAACTGCTCTTTATGGAACCGCAGGATATGCAAAGCCAACGTCATCCATCATCCCATTTTGTGGAAATTTGGAACCATATAAAAGACCAGTTTTCATTAACTTCTTGAAAATTAACACGTATTGCATTTTATTCATTGTTAATCATCGTGCCATCTTCCAATATTTTTTTCTAATTTTTGGTCCATCTTCAGTTTTCTATTGGTAGTCGTAGGAATTGTGAAAAGTAGTAAGAGCTTTCTGAAATATGGGAGCTAATAAACCCAAAATAAATACTTTACTGGGATACAACAGCCCTCCGCATCGATGTTCTTAACAATTTGTTTTCTTATTTTAATTTCTACCATGTTTTAGCAAAATATGAAAGCAATCCGCGTCACTATTAATTTTCGAAATGTCATCAAACCAAAAATACTTAATGTTTCTTGCTAATTTCTCGGAAACGGTGCAGATTATAGAAATCAAACAAAATAAACTTTTTTGTGTCTTTTGAGGTTCTTCTATATAAAAATGTATTATTTTTACTAAAATACCATGGATTTGTTTTTAAAATAAAAAGTTCTCAGTTATCTCCCCACTGTGAGTGTGGAAAAGATTGTTGTTCAAATGGATTTGATCAACCGTTTTGAAGTTATTTAAAAAATATATCCGATAATTTCTAACATTCTGTAACTTTTTTATGTGTTCTATGTTATATTGTTTATGATCACGGGAAACTTTTTGTTTAAAATAACATTTTCGATCTCCTCTTTCAGTTTGTATCATATTTTTGAAACACTAATGAATGAATATTTTTTGCACTACTAAAAAGAAAATTGAATGTCAAAAAGCTGTTGTCATAGCGATAGTGGAAAAAATCATTTTATTCAAAATTTTTTATCGAGAAGAGAGCTACCACATTTGACAAGAAATACCTATTTGTTAGAGACTATGTTAACAATTTAGACAGTTATGGCGTTTTCATACACAATCTATTTTTAATCTGTTTTAATTGAATGTATATGCAGCTGGAACGTCTGTACTTGTGGTGAATCTCATTTTAAGTTAGAGGTATTCCTCTAAAGCAGAATTAAAGTTTTCATAATTAAAATTTTGCTCAAACGTAAAAGTTTCTCATTTTGAAATTACTTAAATCATCTGGTGCTGTACTAAAAGCATCATAGATAGTTAATCAACTAAGTTTCGCTTTGACATTTTATAGGAATTATTTTGTATATTAACGAGTTTCATACTTAATATTAAAATGATATTAAGCCGGCTTCAGATCATACGGGCACTAAATATTTGTTGAACGTAAACAAATATCGTATCGTGTGGGTGCTGCGATTGTGGAAGAAATGTCAAATGTTAAGTGTGAAGTTAGTTCTTTCCATACTTTATTTAATTTGGGTAAATGTAATGGGTTTATTTTGCCACTCAAAAACATTTTATTTTCTTCCAGAAAATTGACATAATTTATTATTTTTGTTTTTTTTGTAGGGTAATTATTGTCCAAATTGTCACAAAAATTTTCGAGGGTGTTGAACATAATTCTAACTTTTTCATAAATTCCAAATAAAAAAAATGTGTGTTTATTAAATAATCATTTCGGATGATCACAAATGAGTGAGAGTGGGGAGGAGAACTTGAATGACATCATGAATCGCAAATGGCTTACTGAAAGAAATAATTATTATTTATCGAATACATATTTTTTTTACTTGAAATTTATAAAAATGTGTTTTTTTAAACAATGTGGATTGTTCATTAGAGATGTTCTCGAAGCCACATAAAGTATACAGTGTCGTGGGTAGCGTTCTATAAAATATGTAGGTTAGAATTTTGAAAAATTTTTCTCTCGAAAGCTAGGTTCGGCCGCATAAAAATAACTTCAAATTTGTGTTCAGCACTCTCGGAAATAGGGGGGGCAGGAAATTTTTTGCGATAATTTGGGCAGGTTACTCTACAGTGAGTTAGCTTTTGTACTCCTGGGTGCCCCAGACATTTTGGAACAGTCAGAAGGTAATTACTAATATTTAACAGTTAACTAAACTAGTAACAATAACTAGTTTTATAGGGTAGGTTAATCTACATTCTATATACAGGGTATCCCAGAATAACGTGTACAACGAGAGACCATATGCAGATTTGTGGAATCAAAATAGGCAGATTTAGGCTAATTCACCTATATCCGAAATCGCTTCGCTTGACCGCTAGATGGCCTCAAAGTTCGTGAATTTTTTTTTTAATGTTGTGATTAAATCGAAAACGTTTTATTCGATTTTGATTATTTTTGGGGGGTGGACTTTTGTTTTCAGTCTACACATTCTGGAATTATACAGAGAGTGTTTTTTAAAACTTTGATAATATCCGTTCATAACTTTTCCTCTTTCGGGCAATAATGACAACTGTTTTTTATTTGATAGGTGATATCATTTGGTAGTTTTTGGGCATTTTGTAAAATTTTTATTAAATGACCGGTTTGGGTACAAAAAACTATTTTTTAAATGCATATATTATCTTGCCACCCATATTACAATACTTATCGAAGTGCTAGTAGGCTCTGATTTTGTAGGCTGTTTGTAATTTCAGTTTGATCTTTAAGTCATTGTACCGCCAATTCTGTTTTACCAGAAGCGGAATAATAAATATTCACAATGAACATGTGTATATTCAAGAAAATCCATATGCTGTGAAAGTGAAACATTGTCAGTGAAACATCAATGTTTGGTTTGGGATCATTGCATTATTATTGGCCCTGTTATTCTTCCCAATAGACTGAATGGGGAATTTTATTTAGAATGTCTGCAAAACCCAAGTTATAGAAAATATGTCGTTATTACTCAGAGATCATGTGGTTTATGCATGATAGCGCTCCACCACATTTCACTGTAAATGTCCGGCAGTATCTGAACTAAAGATTCCCTCGTTGGTGCATCAGTAATATTCCTGTTAACTAGCCTGTACGTTCACCAGACTTATCACATTGTGACTATTATCTTCGGGGAACTTTGCAATCAACAGTATGCTTTCACATCTAATATTGAAGAAGAGTTCTGGAGGCATATCCAAAATGCTATAAATGTTTTAAATAATCGCCCTTAAGAACTGCAAAAACTGTTGCAGAAACAACGATGGCCATTTTGAACAGTTTTTATAATAAGTTGTACTAAATTTAATAACATCAATTTTGTTACTTTTACCTCCAACATTTTTTATTGTATTTAATTGTTTTTACGAATTATTTCAATAAAATTAGACACGTTGTATATAACTCTAATTCGTCGTATGTGTGTGTATCAATATCGAAAAATGAAGTAACAGTATCTTATCGAAGTAAACACTCCTTAATAATAATTGGCAGGTACAGTGACTTAAAGATCAAACTGAAATTACAGTCAACCTACAAAATTAGTGACTACTAGCACTTTGTTAAATATTGTAATATGGGTAGCAAAATAATGTAGACATTTAATAAATATTTTCTTGTACCCACACCGCTCAGTTAACCAAAATTCTGCAAAAGGTCCAAAAACTTCCTAATAGTATCACCTATTAAATAAAAAATAGCTGTCATTATTGCCCGAAAGAGGAAAAGTTATGAACGGATATTATCACCATACATCAATTTTGTAGTAAGTTTTAAAAAACACTCTGGATAACACCAAAATGTGTAGACTGAAAGCAAAAGTCCACATCCCAAAAATAATCAAAATCGAATAATACGTATTTGAGTTATTTTCAAAATCCAAAAAAATTTCACGAACTTTGAGGGCATCTAGCGGCAAAACGAAGCGATTTCGGATATAGGTGAATTAGCCTAGATCTGCCTATTTTGGGTCTACGAATATGTGGTTTTACGTTGTATACGTTATTCTGGGACACCCTGTATATCAAGATTTCAACAGATCTATTGAACTACTGTTAGCCAAATATTTTGTGATAACATTTAAATGATTCCTTTAGAAGCAGTTAATTTTAAAGGTCTTTGATAATATAAGCATACAGAATACATTTTCCCCAGATATTTTTAAAGGGCCATTAGAGTAGTTTTAAAATCTCATGAGCCGCGAAATGCACAAAAGGCGTGGCGTATCCACAGAATTCTTCTAATAAACACGTCGTGAAAACATTGACTTAGAATTAGACCACGTGCCTCATTACAACCAGAAAGGCGCTCGGGCATCAATAAATTCAACTGGCGAACGTTCGTTATATATATTTTTATTGCTTAAATTAAAATAATTAAGAATAGGGCATTTTATTATGATATTTGTAATCGAATCAAAGAGCTCGAGATATACTGTGAATAATAGATGTAATGTTTTTAGGACGTAGAATAATTTAGGCGACGATCGGAATTATGTTTCTGCGCATATGAAGGTCAAAGCTCATAAGATTTTGAAACACCTCTAACATCATAACTTTCAAGAGGCTTTTAAGAAAAATCTTTCTAAGCGGTTTATAACAAATAAATACATTAAAAAATATTTTAGATGGTTGTACCAGTGTTAAAATTGTTTGTTACAGAGAAGACGAGACTAAATTAGAGGTCTGACGAAGCCAATTTATACATGGGTGACTACAGAGAATTTGCAGGGAGATGCTTGTAATAAATAACAATAGTAGTTAAATTAATTTAGTTGAGAAGTTTTTTTTATTCAGCCAATTCAGATTTGTTTGATAAATCCTTACAAAAAAATTCAAATGCTTTAGATTCCAAGATGATTAGTGTAATTTTTGTTACAATCGACACCGACCTTCCCCATTTTTCTTTATATCCATCACATTAGTTCGCGGTGGGATATTCAGAAATTTATTCAATTCTACAGTTACGTTTCAATACATTTTTTATCTACATTAATTCATTTTTGTAACTTCTAATATTTGTTACAGCATACGTCTACAGGGAAAATAGTTATAATGATATAAATACCTGCTCATTTGCCATGTTGCAAACAAAAGTGGCGTCGAACAAGTAGGAACAAAAGCCACCCATACGAATATTGTGTAGGTGAGGTCGAATTGTCCACTATTGTCGTATGTTTCAACAAGTGCTAGTCGCGCCAGTCGAAGTATCATCAAAGGACATAGACATATTGCATACATTGTTACCATAGACACCAGATATTTCTGAGTCCTCTTTTCTCGCATAACATTTATATCGGGCTCATGAATTTCATAACGTGTTCTGCCGTTTTCATATTCTCGGTAACTTCCTCTGCTATACTGGCTAACTCGATCGCAGTCGCCTCGGCTGTTCCTACGACAACATTAAAGTTAAGAGAATCATGGCTAATATTCGGCAAGACATGCATACTTTTGTGTGGGTGCCTTTTTTATTGCTAGTGTTACAAGATGAGTGAAATTAGCGTAGATTTTGTGGACATTATTATTAAAAAAAAATGATTTCGGGTTCCTGAATTATCTTAAAAAAAATCCGAAAGTAGAATTTATAATGTTAAATAACTCAAAAACTATTTATAAGGAAAATGCTGAAAACAAGGATCAAATTTGCAAGTTTCAAATTAAATATTTTTTGGAAAAAAATATATTATCGATTCGGAGTTAATTATAAAGAAATGATCATTTTAAGTTTTTATTTTGGGATAATTCAAGAAATTAAAGATATTATAATTTACAAAATAGCAATGCTTAGTCCACAAAATCCTGCACAACTTTATATCTAAAAGTGAATGTGAATTCATGTAAGGGAGTAGAAAATCTTCACAATTACAAGGTCTTTAATTTAGGATCTTTTACATAGGTCTTGCAAAAAAGAATACAGTGACTGTACCCAGTGGTCCGCCATACATGTTACTTCTTATTGTCTCCGTTATTTTACTATTAAAAAAATTGTTAAAAATAAAGGTTGTAAGAAAGTTAAGTTTTTTAATACAATTATAGCAGTACCCTTATACAGTTAAAAAAGGTATTAACTACGGAAATATCCAAACAACATGTTTTTATGGGACAACTTGTATATATTTATACAGGGTGTTTCACCTAAAAGGGATTCTTCTGTATCTCTGCAACTGTAAAATTTATAAAAAAATGGTTTTAATAAAAGTTACCTTGAATCACATGGACCATGTAAAGAAAATATTTTTAACTTTACAGGAAGTTTCATTTCGCGTGGGCGCTACATAACTTTGTTATTTTAAATGGAACACCCTGTATATTATTGTATTTTTTGAATTCCTTGGTTAATATTAGGTCGAGTTCATTAAATGTACACGGTGTTTAAAACTTACCGTTTTCGAGATATTCAGTTGTTTTGAAAAAAATCACGATTTCAGCTCTCTAAATGAGGCTAGATAGTAGATAGTATCTAAATCGTAAGAGTTAGAAGCCTGCAGTTTTCACAGTCCGTTTTGACATAAATTACATCTTGTCATCTGTGAGCAAAAGTGTACCTTATTCAGACTCAGAAAAACTGAGACCTACAATCTTACGAGTTGAAAAACTTTTTCTTTTTCAAATGGAATGACCCAGCCTAGCAGCATATTTTAAAGAAACTGTAAATGTTTTTTGATATGTCAGAACCAAAATTTACCATCAATATAATAAAATTGTTGAAGGACATAAATAATTAAAATATGTTGTTGGCCAAATAAACATAATAGAAATTTTCTGCACATTATATATAAATTACTATTATTTTTTACCTTTAGCAGAAAACTTTTTTAGGGACGCCTATGAAATTCATAAAATTTTATTGCTAGGAGCTTTTATACATGTTTAACTGATTTCGGAAAGATTGTAAGTAAGGTATGATTAAAAGAGTATATTCTAAGAGTACTGCGTTATACGACGCTGTTCAGAAAATAATCGAACTTTATTTTTTAAACTTTATTATTAATTTTATACATTATTGGTCCTTGCCTCCTTCAAAGTACCCCACTCTCATATTCACACACTTTTCCCGGCAGTGTTTAAATTTTTCCGAGGTCCCTACAGTGATTTATAGCGCCCTAGGTCGTTATTTTTCAATTAACGATAATATTTAATAGTTTAACAAACATCCTTAGGAATAGTCACAGACAATTTTCTATTTGTCTTTCATTATTATCCAAACAATGAATCCTTTTAATAAAAAAAATTGTTTTATTTGTTTTTAATACATCTTTCGTTACCGTTTTACAGGCTGATCTTAGATTTTGTTTCGACTTGGCGATATTAGGAGTTTTCAGAAACTGTCACCGTAATAACCCTCTCAGTAGGATTACTGATCTTCTCATTGGAATATTAAATTTCACGTCTGGGTCTCGAATGGTCGTGCTATGCGTTCAAAAACATTTCACAAGAATCATTTTCATTTTTTTTTAATTCAAATACACCTGTCACTTATCCACCTCATCAGAATATTTTCCCTAGAAGAAAATAATCCAGTGGTTTTAAATCTGGAAACGTGGATGGCCACTGTGATCAACTATAAGTTTTTTTTCTACACGTCAAAAAATGACAAGGTTTGCGCATTGACAACAATATGCGAAGTGACACTTTTTTTCGGAGTCTTACGTTACCATGACACCGTGCGCGAAATACTTCGCGCGCTAGGGTGCGAAGTATTTCGCACACTGCATGTAAATTAATAAGAGTTTTGTATTTCAATCTTTGAAAAAAGGAAGCAAAACTCCAAATTATTATTTATTTTTAAATGAATAATAATTAAATACTTTTAAAATAATGATAGAATTTTACAATAACTTTAGTTATTATTTACAATATTAACATTAATCGTACAACCAGTACACGAACCAATATTTATTCCTAAACCAGATAATTCAGGTTCAGCTCGGGATATTGGGGTTTTGGGGGTTGAAACACTACTAATTTTTGAGGTAGAGGTGATACCATGTGATCCTGAAATTTCGCAATCTAAAATTTTATTTGATATTTCAATCTTATTATTGACAGAATATTCCACGTATCCTTCGGCCACGGTGGAAGATTTCCATACCCCGTGTCTCTTCAAACTACATATATCACCCCCAGCATTAGCAAGAAGTGTGGCCGAGGTTCTCCGAAAACAGTGACCTGTGTAAGCATCAGAATTTGGTAATTTTAAGTATTTTGCTATTAAGCTGGGCATCCCTCCAATAGAATTTATTCCAACAACTTGGTTAATGCATCTCTTATTTTGATACTTCAAAAACAATCGGCGACTGCTAGCATAACTTGGACGAAGAGCCACGTATTTTCGGTAAATATCGATATAATCTAGATTCGAAACCGTAAAAATTCGTTGTATGTTCGTTTTTGTATCCGGTACTTTCACAATCAAGATGGAACCTTTATCTTCTATGTCATCGACACTCATTTTAGTGAGTTCTTCACGGCGGCAAGCACCAGAAATACCCAATATTAAAACGACCTAAAAGGATATCGATATTTAGTAATTTAAAATACATATAAAACAATGATTAAAAATATACCTTAGCCATCAAATATATTTCATCATCTGCCTCTCTTATGAATTGATTTACTTCTTCTCGAGTTAATACCTTGGATTTCTTAGGGTTGTGTCCAACTGACAATTTTTTCAAATATGGAACCAACTTGGTAAATTTTTTAATATCTACGTTTTCCTTAGCATTAAGTGTTGATTTTAGCATAGAATATACTGCCCATAATGTGGAAGGCTTCACCTTCTTGGATCTTTCTGCAAAATATGCTAACAGCACATTTTCGGATGCTTTTCTTGTTTTATTTGTTTCACACCACTCCTTAAATTGCCGATATGCATTTTCATATTGGCGCTTCGATTTTTCCGGTAAAGGATTTGAAGTTACCAAATTGGCCGCATCTGCCAAATTAGGTGGGGTACTACTTAGTTCATCGTCACTAGCAATTTCCATTATTTTAAATAATATCTGGCAATTAAAAATTGAAGACGCAAACACAAACGTCATTTTAAAATAATTATTATTGTTGTCAACAACAGCCACTTTGTTTCCATAGTAACAGTGAAAATTTGATTAAGAAAGACATTTTAAGCCAGCTCAACACTATTTTCTATAATAAATTAAGCATTTTACTTATTTATAATATTTTTAAGAGATAGATTTTGACGTTTGTAGAAAAAATATTGTTTGCATCTCGTGCGCGAACTACTTTGGTGGTCTCGAATAATTTTTTAACTCGGCTTCGCCTCGTTAAAAAATTCAATTCTCGATCACCAAAGTAGCATTTCGCGCACTAGATACAAAATAACTATTATTTCACAACATAATTTTATCAGGCAAACATATAACTTCTTTATCTGAGAAATATAAAAATCATTGGCCTCTAAAGGTCCCTCAAAAATATTAAGGTCTACTAAGGACCAGTTGTATGAAAGTTAGTTAATCTATATTCAAAAACCTTCAAAAACGTGTTGTACAAAAGTTAATCATATTTTAAGGTTCTTTAACCTTAGATAGTAATCTTGTTGTTATCAGGCTGGTCTCTGTGCCGACAGATCCGTTATCTGAACCCCTAAACCCGCCCCGATATTGATTTTAGATTTTGCTGTTGGTTTACAGATGGAATCGCTCTTCAAACAATGAGATGTTGTTGCCAAATGATACATCATTCTTCACTGTCGGCATCATCAGTGATAACTCTGCAAAAAGCTTCGCCGTATTTGAGACCATTTGAGGCCTAGTCAGTCACTGATCTTATAGCGTTGGTGACATTGCACGCATATCCATGCCACAGTGATGGCATATTAAGGTAGAAAGTGCCATCACCATCAGTATCAGTATCAGCATCAACATCACCATCGCCATCGCCATCACCATCAGCATCACCGTCACCATCAGAACAATTATTATTATCAGAAATAAGTATGCTTCTAAGAAAAATGTAATAAAAGCAAAGTTCAGACTTATGCTGAAAACATTCCTTTATTTGTTTTTCCATACTAAATGTATTTTTCGAACAAAATACTTGGAAAGGGAACTTTGAAACTTCCTATACACTATTTGTAACTTTCATATAAACAATGTCAGAACTGAAGATTATTATTACTACACATATAAATTTTTTAGTTTACCTATTTTTTTTTTTACTAAACAAACAATGAACTGCAGTCCGTACAATATCTGTTAAGATAGAATTTCAAGGAATGAATAAGCCAATAAAGTTCTGTTATCGTAACAATTTACTGCGGCAGGGACTTGAAATTTCCCGTTATATTTTCCGAATATTAAATTGTCTAAATAATTATACACGTTAAACACGATACTCTTCGATTCAGAATTAAATTCCTTTCTTTTATTTTTCACCTCCATTGATTTATTTTAATAAGAAATTACACTGAAAACGCATAACGTACAGTTACGAAGAAACACGCCTTCGTAACTGAAAAACACAGTATGCACTGCAAGCTGCTACGGTAAACGTCACGCCACCAATGTCTTTCTACCTCGGGTGTCGAATGCGGTTAATTCCAAGAAAGTGATGCAGGGGTCTTCTTATAATTCTATCTCAACAAATATTGTAAGGACTGTACTTGTTTTGTTCAGTGGAAAGGAGTATCAAACAAGGGCGTAGAAATTTGAAAAAAGTACAAACATTTTCTTTAGCTAAGAAAATATTAGATTGGAAATATTTAATAAAATATTTTATTTACTTAAACTTTAATTCTGAAAATTAATACACTACTTTATTTATTTTTAAACAATTGTAATAAATTAGTATAAATATTTGTTGACAAAAGAATTTAAAAATATAAAATTTTATGTTAAATTTCCATTTATATACATTTCCATATTTTAAAAATTTAGCTCTGGAATTCTAAATTAAAAAAATAATAATAAAAACCTGGCGGAGAAATATTATGGTACAAAATCATCTCAATGGCGTAGCAATGATGAGTATACACAGAAAGCTTATTTTTGACAACCATGAAGATTTTATTAATAGACAAATTTTCAAAAAATTTCGAGATTATGTTGAATTTCTTTATTTTTTTAGTTAATTATATTTTTTGTATTAAAAATGTTTTATTAAATATATATCTAAAAAAAATTAATTCACTGTATCTATTTCTATCTATAATTTATATTTCTCACATCCTCTCTCTTATCTTGCCCCCCTAGCCCATCGGTTGGCGACACCCTTGGTATCAAATATGGTGTTCAAATAAATTTGCCATGATAAACTTTTATATATGTTTATAATAAATCGCGAAGATGACACGATTAAACTGCATTTGAATTAACCAAAGACTAAATGTGATTATTATCAAAATTATTAACCTGATCCGACCATAAAACTCTAAAAATTATTATATTGCGCCTATTGTCTCAAAATTCACTACCAAAACTGAAGTCTCTGCTGAACATCTCTAAGTCGTAATACTTCTATGTTCTGCCGATGATAAAAATGCAACAGCTCCCTATATTACTCGCTATTCAAAACTTCCTAATTTCTTGCTCCCCATATAGTGCCAAACCGCTGGTTCTTATCAACTGGTCGTTTTACCTCGTTTTGATAAAAAATATTTGAAGCAACGCTTTCAATCCTGCTCTATGATCTACTGAACACTGTAGGTATGTGCTGGAAACTTCATTCGATATCCTTTCGCTGCTCGATTAATAAATGGTTCCATTGCGCAGTCCATACCCAAAATTAATGTTTACATAGTTTTGTTTAATGTCTACATATTCTTCATCTGAAATTTTTAACATGCAAACGAAGAAAACTCACAAGAAAAGTAACAAAAACTTCTGTTTAGAGGTTGATTAGTCTATTGTGATTACTAGATTTTTTTGTGGCCGAAATCCCGAATAGGGTCTAACATTTATAGTAATATTTGAAATTGTATTTTGTGACAATAAATAATTTATTAATTAATTATGGTTATTACAATTTCTGTATTTAAAATCGCTCTAACTTAAATAAACAAAAGAAAATGGGATCCAAGTTAAATTTTCTACTGCCAAAGTTAGTAACAAGATTAACGGTTCTTATATTATGTAGGTCAAATTGGAGTCCAGAAGTAATTTAAATTAAAGAATATTTACAACTATTTAATACCGAAAGATAATCTGGAAAATTTTACTAATTTTGAGAAGAAACTGTCATTACACCCTATCATACTCGCACAATTGGTTATCTACTATTCTATTATCTTCCTTTTATTAATTACATCGTTAGTATTTGAAGTAAAGAAAATATTGTAGTATAACAACCCCGGGTTCGATAAAAAAATAAACGTAGTGGTGGCCAAAAATATGTGATCGTCATAGGGAATACCTACGTTGTATGTATCTAATTTTTTTTATTGACCGGAAGGCGCTGGCTACTAACTTTTTTTTGAGGGGATGTATGGTTTAATTTTATAAAACAAAAGCAGAGTAAATACACATAACTTTACTATTTACGTACAACAGTCTTCAAATTAAACATGTGACAAATAGAAAGAACAACAAAAACATTAACAACCATTTAACATAAAATGAGAGTGCCAGGCTCACCTAGAGCTCCTGTGGGGAAAGAGCATGGCAGAGAAACCCACGATCGTTGCTCTAACTACCCAAATATAAATACAAAACAACCGANGGGACATCCGCAGCTGCGCAAGTAAGTGCTAGTGCTAGTGCGAAGTGCGCATGTGCGTGTTGTGGCAGGAAGAATCATGCGACCTCTAACTGTCGTTTTCGAAATTATTGCTGTCATCTGTGCAAGGAAAAAGGACACCTAGCTCCGGTATGCCCGAAGAAGAAGAAAAAGAAGCCAATCAAAATGGAGGGTAGGCATGACTATAGAAATGTACAAAATTTCATTGAAACTGATGAAATATTTTCCATTGAGGAAAAATTTGTTAAACATCCATTTTTAGTTAATGTCAAAATTGATAGCAATGTTTATTCTTTCCAACTGGACTCAGGAGCTAGCGTTTCAGCTATTTCGGAAATTTTCTGGAAACAAAATTTTCCTAAGTATAAATTATTTCCCGCTAATAAAAGCTTGAATGTTTATAATGGGGATGAAATGCTAACTCTTGGGATGTGCAAATTAAAAATTGAATATAATAAGGTAGTAAAGGATTTGGATATTTTCGTCATTAAAAATGGTGGACCTCCTATACTTGGCAGAGATTTTATGCATTTATTTAACTTTAGTATCAATCAAGTAAATTTTGCATCAGAAAGAGATACTGATTTTTTAATTAAAAAATTTGATTCAGTTTTTTCTCCAGGGTTAGGAAAATTTAATAGAGGTCTAATTTCTTTAAAATTAAAGGACAGTTCAGTTACACCAAAATTTATAAAAGCTAGACCATTACCTTTTGGTATCCGCGAGAAAGTTGAAACTGAAATTAATAATTTGATTAATTTAAATGTACTTAAACCAGTTGATTATTCCCCATGGGCGACACCTATTGTCCCTGTTATTAAAAAATCCGGTGCGGTAAGAATCTGCGGCGATTTTAAAATTACGATAAATCCTGTATTACAGATTGATCAGTTTCCGTTACCAAAGATTGATGATTTGTTCTCGAAAATGCAAGGCGGTGTCATTTTCTCAAAATTAGATTTATCCCAAGCTTATGCGCAAATACCACTAGATGATGCATCGAAAGAATTGGTTACGATTTCGACGCATAAGGGACTTTTCCAGTATCAAAGATTGCCTTACGGAGTGGCGTGCGCTCCTTCGAAATTTCAAAAAATAATGGAATCTTTGATACAAGATATTGATGGTTGCGTTTGTTTTTTAGACGACATTTTAATTTGTGGTAAGGATATAACGGAACATACGGTAAGACTAGAAAAATTATTAGGTAGGTTACATGATGTCGGATTAAAAGTTTTGCCCGAAAAATGCAATTTTTTCTGTAATGAAATTAGTTATTTAGGACATATTATTAACAAAGAAGGTTTGCATACATCACCAGATAAAATTTTGGCTATAAAAAATGCTCCTTCTCCCACTTCGCTTAAACAATTGCAGTCAGTATTAGGAATGATTAATTATTATGGCAAATTTGTTCCCAATCTAGCAACATTATTAAGCCCACTGTATCAACTTCTACAAAAAAATGTTAAGTGGAACTGGTCTAGTAAATGTGAGGAAGCTTTTATCAAAGTAAAAAATATTCTTATGTCAGCGGAAGTACTAACACACTATAATCCTGAGTATGAGTTAAAACTAACCACGGATGCAAGTCCGTATGGCATTGGAGCGATGCTTTCTCATATTTTACCGGATGGTAGTGAAAAACCTATTGCGTATGCCTCGCGAACTTTAACCAATGCTGAAAAAAATTATGCACAAATTGAAAGAGAAGGTTTATCAATTATTTTTGCTCTGTGTAAATTTAATCAATATTTATATAATAGAGAATTTATTTTAGTGACAGATAATAAACCGCTTATATCTATTTTTAATCCTGCGAAAGGTATTCCTCAATTTTCCGCGAACAGATTACGTCGTTGGGCAGTCATACTTTCAAATTATAGATATAAAGTGCAGTATGTTAAGTCAGATAATAATCATGCTGATTTTTTGTCTAGATTGCCAATAAATAGTGTCGAAAATGAAATCTGGGAATCACTAGATGTAGATTACGTTAATTTTTTTTCGAATAATGATATAATTTCAACAAATTTTGTAGAAATTAAAAAATATTCCATTGCAGATAAAAATTTACAGGATATAAAAAAATTCGTAACGCAAGGTTGGCCAAAATATGCTAAAAATGATAAAAAATTTAAACAATTTTATACGATTCGTAACGAGCTTACGATAGAAAACGATGTTTTAATGTGGAACAATCGTATAATTATACCACAGTTATTAAAAAATCGTATTTTGTCTCAGCTTCACATCTCATTTAGGAATTGTAAAAATGAAGCATATTGCCAGATCGTACTTTTTTTGGCCAAACATTAATAAAGATATTGAAATATTTGCAAACAGTTGTGAATTTTGTTCGGTAAATAAAAAAAGCCGGCCAAAATCTGAATTAAATCCCTGCAATGGCCAGAAAATGTTTTTTCTAGAATCCACATTGATTACATGGGTCCCTTTTTAAATAAATATTTTTTTATAATTGTAGATGCACACTCAAAATGGATAGAAGTTTTTCCAACGAATGCATCTAGTTTTACTTTTCATATATAAATTAATGTAGAATAGTGTATGTTTTTCTAGGATAGATATTGTTTTTGTCTATTTTATTTCTTTTATTTTTTTGTACAGCGCTCGATATAAAAGAGCAAATTTCAACGTTTTTTCATGGCATGTTATCACTGTGTGTTGGGAAGGAAATAAAATTAAGTAGTAAAAATCTATGATTTTCATTTATAATTACTCCAAGATATTACAATTATCATGAAACATCTATAACCATCGCAATCATAAGATTAGATAGAACAATTAACAACAAAGTACTTAAAGAATATTACCTACTAACTAATACCGGTTAAACACTTAATTTTCCACTATTTTTGACACACTGCCCTCCGATCGTCTTGCTACCTATCTGCACACTGTTCTCACTTCAACTGCCTATCTTCAACTATTTAGGCTTCCTTCCAGAATTGCCCCACCTAGGCGTTTGCTTTTTTGCGCTTCTACCGACCGTTAATATTACTTTTTCATTATTATACAACACTCATGTAACAGGTGACGTCGAAGTTGATAAGATAAGTACGGTTTTGAATATGACTTCAATGACTTTATTTTAGTTCAGCTTGTATAGGTATGTGACTAGCAGAATCAATTGTTTATAATCAATTAAATCTTCAATAATACTTTATAATATTATATTTTCTAATATCCAAATTTTGCATAAGGACCAAATTATAATAATATGCAAACTAACTGTAAATTAAATGGTTCCTTTATCTAATCGGGAGAGTTTCGGCAGTCACCATAATAGTATTAAGTGGTAGGTACTTATCTATTTATCTCAACTGAAAGGGAATTCATGTTAAGGGTATGTAAATGACTTCAATCTAACAGAGGGTGAATTATAGAACGCATTTACACAGTTGCCGATCAAAGTTGTAAAGTATGTAATAATGAATGGTCTCTTTATTAAACTAGCACCATCTAAAAAAAATGTATATAGTTTAGTTTTGCTGCAAGAGTGAAGTATTAGTTCTGTAAAGGTATGACGTTTTTTGTCTATCCGCAAGTCATAGTTAAAGCCTAGGATCTCCCTTGTGACAAAGTTTAATGAAAAATTTTTAAGGTTAGAGTAAAACATCTGAATCAAAAAACCCTACCATAATACTCTTGTCATCATAAAAGGTGTTAAAATAAAAAATATACATGTAATAATATTTTTATCCTCTGTTCTAATTGCAAGGATTAACCTAGAATAAAATTTTGTAAAGGAAACCAAATTAAATGTTCCTAATTGATATTGTCGTGGAATATGATTGGCCTTAGGGTTTCTGACGTAGACGCCCCTTGTTAGGCAGCGCTATGACTTGTAACTCTATTGGATGCGGTGGTTTCTCAGAATCATCCTCAAGTATTTGGGCAAGGCGCATGGCCTTTTGTATGGGACCGGATGGACTGATTTAGTTTGGCTCCATTTTTACCTATGGTGTTGAGAGGTTAGTCACCCGCTCGCCGATAAGGCGATTTCCACGTACCTCCGGGATTTTCTTGACGCTAACCACAGGGACGTTAGAGGTAGTCGTCAGAGGTGGACGACGCGGAGACTGTCGTTCGTCCTCTATTGATGACGAGATCGTAGACTCCTTTAGGATAATTATTGGTACACGCTCTATTTTGAGTCAGGAGATGCACTGCACTTGCTTTTAGTTAAATTGTTTTATAGTTTCAAGTGATCCTTAGAATGTTTTGCACTATATTTTGTAAGCACTGTGAATTTGCAACCTGGTGTCTTTACCACTGTATTCATGCGATTCCTAGGCTCTAAAGTTTATTGTCTGAGTCCTTCGCTGAGTGCCTGTAAACTTGGGGAGATTTTTGCACAGCGCCTCCTTGGAGGTAGTGTGAGGGTCTTCGTCGTAGATAGGACGGACTTAGGAGGGTAGCTTAAGGAGCTGTGAGAGTACATGTACAACATAGATGTATATTAAATTTTGATCCTGTTCACCACACTGGCCAGGTTCCGAACGCTGGTTACTGAAGTGGCGATGGATCAGGCTGATGTTCGTACACAAGCTGTGGTTGCTCCGCAGGTGGCTCTGCTGCGTGATCTGGTTAAGGGCGGCACCATTCCCACTTATTGTTCGGCTTCACTTTAGTTTGGATTTTGTCAAATCCTTTAAATCGTGTCGTTGGCAATTACTGCTACACCGACAGCATCGGTCTCTGGCGGCATCAACTGCTGAGACGGGGTGATTTTGAGCTGCTTGGAGAAGTTTTCGAGAGCAATGATGGAAACTTTGGAAAGATCAGTGAATTTTGATAGCGCAACGAGTCATCTTCGAGGTCTCCGTGGACAGCAGCGGTATCGACTACTGTACCTGGAGCGGTTGTGTTTTGGGCACGGAAAAAGGAACTTGGAAACTTGGAAACTGAAGAGAAAATTCCAATTCCCGAGACGTGCTCTCAGTGCCTCGTGGCTGGTAGTTTAAGTCCTTCGGAATGTCGTTCTCGGTTCTGGCCGCGAAGGGCCCTGCATAGAGTGACTTTTGACGGCTTCTTTGTCCCGATTGGAAACACAATTTATGAAATCCGCTCGAGACTTGTATTACAAAAATATCAGTAGTTTTATGATATAACCTTTCTTCATTATTTATTCAAGAGTTAACGTCATTTAGACTCTGTTCATTTGTATTTCTGATGTCCACCGGTTTATTATTAAATCTGGGATGGTGGCCACTAATTTGAAATTATTACACTCTCTAGATGCACTTGTTTGAAGTAGAATTTGTCAGATTTTGCATTGCTATTATTACCTATAATTACTTATCCGATATTTTCGAACACTATGATTTTTTTAATCGAGAATGATAAGAATGATCTTGAACGACGTATCCCAACATGAATGGCAGCCACTGAAGGAATATATTACTTTTCTGAATTTTCAATAATAAAAAAGTTCTGACTAGGAAAGTGGTAGACGATCTAACTGCCTTATGGTAAAGCAAAAACAAAGAAAATACGTTATTTAATTGACATATATAGCGTAAAATTTCTTGACAAATAGAAACAGGCACGTAAAAATAAGCGGAGTACTTAATCGAAGACTTTTTTAATATCGCCTTGTTCAAAAAAATATTATTTTGAAATAATCCCCTTCAAATTTCCTACAATATTTTGCAATAAAAAAATTTTTGATAAAGAAGAATTAGAAATAATAAAAATAAGCCACCTACGATAAGAAGAATGAACTTATTAAGATCTTAGAATATAACTTTATGTAGATAATTGAAATATGTTAATAGAATTTTATCGCACTTGTTTTATATCGGCAAATTCAACTGCTTTTTAATTTGTGTTTTTAAAAAATAAAATCATTTGACGTACCCGATGTTATAACAATTGTTCAAAATTTTATCCATCAACGTGTAAACGCATTTGGGTCCGTTGTACTCAGTTTCTACGAACTAACACAAATGTTGTCTTGCTTCACCATAACACAAATGCTTCACCACAAATTAAAACGATATCCGTCAACTCCGAGTTGCTATACCTACACGCAAACCATTTTTGAAACTAACTATCCATTTTTGACAGTAACTACTAAAAACCTATTGTAAACATCACAGATAACAGATAAATACTATCGCAACGCCGATTGCAAAATCTGAGGCCACGTGGCGAATGATGCTAGAGACTACAGTTGTCCAGCTATGTAGTGGTTGAATGTACTATAACTTCAATATTTTTTTTCTCGGAAACTATAAGGATTTTACAATTTTTTTTACGATATTGATTCCATTTCTCATGCTGCATCTATTCCCAAATTTTTTTGGAAAAGCTGTGAATCACCCTGTATAAAGCCTCATACCAACAATTACCCGAATGCTTGGACCCTGTGACACAGAAGATAAAACAACCAGAATTATAAGTTGACGTGGTGGGGGTATTCGCGCAGATCGGTGCACGCACCCCCCACTTTTGGTATGGGAACAAAGTGGCGTAGTTACAAGAGCATTTTAGCCATTTTATGGGCCTATTTGTCGTTTGTTATCCCGAGAGTTGAGCATTGGCGTCGTTTTATGTGATTTATTGTGTTGTGGTGTAAATAAATAGTTGTTTAAGTGTATATATATATATGTATATATTATTCTATAAGGTACTGTAAAATTAAGGACAAATTAGTGTTAGAAAATAAAAGACAATATAAAAACTNATATCCTCACAAAATTTTGGGGATTGGAGTTCGTTGAGTAGAGGAATTGAAATCTGTTCACATTTTGGTTAAAGTTCATAGAGGGCGCTAGCTGCAGTAGATTGAATGTGTTAAAAACGACATAACTTTTTTGTGCTTTAAGGTATCTCATCTTTGGTTACAAACTCTTACTTTCCAATTTTTTTTCCCCAAAAAAGGTATACTTTATTTACGTAGCTATCTCGCACCGTTTTCGAGATATTTGGCTTTGAAACTTCCAATGCTGTTGCATTAAATTACAATTAAGTACACACAGGTATTATTAATTTAGTGGTAAAGTTTCTTAAGTAGGATTTGGACGCAAATCAAATAATTGACGTCTTCCACTAGTCTTATTACTGTCATTTGTATGCTAATTTCTATTAAGTATTAGTCGTATCTAATTAAAATCACATCTTAGCTTACAAATTAAATTGTATACTCGTACATAATTGTGAGATAGAATGCCGAGGTTTTCGTTACATGAAATCGGTTGTTTATGGAGAAACTATAAACACTTGAGAAGAACTTTAGTAGCAGGTTTTAAATGCTGCAGAGTCATTTCGCATTAAGTATTTATACTTTAAAATAAGACAATCTTTTAATAAACGTGTTGATAAATGTATTGAAGTTAGAGGTGGATATTTTAAGCAATTATTGCCAAAAAGACATATTTTTTTACTAATGTTTACTATTTTACTGTTCATTACAATTTTTAATTCTAAATAAACCCTTGTTTTTGACATTTCTAAATTATTTTAATTATTTCAACTATTAGCATTGGAAGTTTCAAAGCCAAATATCTCGGAAACGGTGCGAGACAGCTACTTTCATAAAGTCTACCTTTTTTGTGTAAAAATAGTTGGAANGGAAGGTAAAATACTGGACCGCCAAAAATTTTTTGAAAGTATAAATTACTCAAATAAATTATTTAAAACATGTTTTTTTACGTTTAAGTGCCAACCTTATCATTTTTTCTAGTATTTTACAATTGTGTGAGTGTTTTCAGTTCTTAAAGGTTAGTAAGCAGATTAAATTTGAGTTCAAATGAAAATTTGTAAGAAATATGAATTTTTTTTCTGGACCTCGTCAAAAATTTTTAAAAGTATCCGGACCCCTCCTAAAATTACTTGCCGACCCCTGTTCTATAAGGTACTGTAAAATTAAGGACAAATTAGTGTTAGAAAATAAAAGACAATATAAAAACTATGAATTGTGCTGTTGAAAGGAAATATGGCGTTTCCTGTGCTGCCAAGAATTGTAATAACCGGCAGTATAATACACAATTGAGGTTATTTCGATTTCCAAAGGATATTGATAGGTATGTGTTTCAAAATTAATTGCTGTATAACTGTTTTGTATTTGTATAACATGTTTTCAAATTTTATATTTTTTAGAGCAAAAATATGCGCATTGGCCTGTAACAGAGAGGATTTGTTTGATAAGTTAAATTCGTTGAATCAAAGCCACCGATTATGCAGTATACATTTTGAAAAAAAAAATGTACACGAATAAGGAGTGTAAACGATTAATCCACAATGCAGTTCCAACTTTATTTGCTTGTTTGGAAGGTTGTTCGAAATTTGTTGACCACACGTATAGTCGTCATCCACTCATAACAGTTGGGATAGAAAATAAGGAAAACGAAGGTAAAATATTTTCTAATAATGATTTTGTTTCAATAGTTGTCTCACCTTTTGTAATTTGTATGACCACACTTAGAGTGAATAATAGGAAAACTTGTTAATTTTCCATTTTACTGAAAAAGATTAAATACATACTTGATAAAAAGTTTTTGTTGTAATTAAAATAGGGTCACCAATGGATAAAGTTAATATTTTATGTTTACCCTATCCAGAAAATTAAAAAATATGTAAGCCAACTCAGTTTCTTTTTTTCTCTTTCGAAAAAGTATCACTAGATACTTCCGAGTTAAAAGTTATGAAGGAATTACGATTTGTGGTAAAATTGCCCTACTTTAATTTTTTGCAAAAAATTATGTCCAATGCCTAGAGAATAAAATTCATTTTAATTACAAGCAAAACTTCCGTAAATTGGAAAATAAAAAAAGTGCTTTCTCTTCACTGTAACCGTGAACAGATTGTAGAAAAATAAATAAATGCTGATAATGAAATGTATTTAAACAGGTTCACTTCCAGAGGTATACAAAAGGTCAGGAAAAGGCGAAGGCCCACCACCAAAAAAAATTAAAATATTGGAGGGTATCTTGATGACAGGTAAATTAATTCAACTAAAATTCTTGGATTATCTACCACTCCTCACCTTAAATTCTAGAAATGGTATACTAAATCTTCCTTTTTAATTTTCATTACCATCTACTAATAGAATTAAATGTATTTACCTGTCGGAAATACCTCAAAAGTATATTTATATAGGGTGTATCAAAAGTGACGCCCGTCATTCTGAGATTTGACTTAGGTGTCTGAAAGAAATAAAAAATAAAGGATGGAAAATTGTTGTGTTGTCCTTTGTTATTAATGATTTTCCTATCCTTTTTTTTAAGTTTTTTCTGCTGTTTGGGTTAAAAGTATTCCTTACACCTAGACTGACAATCAGAAATTATGTCATACCTAATTTTTAATTTGAAAGACATTCAGATCTCAGTTTTGTAACTTCTTTGTTGTGTTGTCCGCATTTCTCTAATTACTCGACAAAGTGTCTTCCTATATCAAAGGGCGCAGGTCACTTTTAAAGCTTCCTGTATGCAATAAGAAAATAATTAATTTTTTTAGGTCCATATCTGTGTGAGGATAGTGAACAACAGCACAAGTCAAATATTTCAGTACCCAATTCATCGGATTCATTAACCTTAGGTAAAATAGCCCATTATACATCAATCATTAACATATAAATTTTATACAAAATGCAGTATGGTCGTGTCATTTGTTTTATTACGTCTATGAAAAAAGTATCTTCACTAAAAAATTGAGATGTTTTTATACTGCAGATGAGTTTTCCACCAGATGATGCTAACTTGCTTAGCGAAACGTGTGTCAATTTGGTGTGTGGAAAACTGATCTCTAGTAATACCTATGCCAAAGGTTCCAACCCAACATTTGTAAAACATTTGCTTTGTTTGTTTCATAAATATGTTTATAATCACAGTATTTTGTAATTACAAAGCAAATTCGAATGTGTACAGGGTGAGTCCGGTTTTAATAGTCAAACTTTATTTAGAATCTTTATAAGAGAGATACAGAATGTTGAAGTTAAAAAAAATAAGGTTTTTTTATATATTTACCAAAGCAGTGGAGAGAGTACCGAATTAAGGTACAACTGACCCTCAAAGTTTGACTATTAAAACTTGACTGGCTCGGTATAACTGATAGAGATCGTCCAGACAATTTTTCGAGATTTGTACTATGTACCTGTTTCCAACGAAATATGTGATAGAAGTTCATTTTGACCACTGAAATCTTTATTGAAAATGGTAACATCAGAATTAATGTTTATACTTGTACATAACTGATGAAATTTCAATTTGTGGAGTTATTGTGCAAAGGTGTGTACGTGAAATTAAATCTACGTAAGCGCAAACTTCAATTCTACTGTCACATTGGCTCTTCGATAAAGGCTTTTGCAGTCGAAATAAATTTTTATCATATATTATATTTCGTGGAAACAGTTATAAAATACCAATTTCGAGAAATTTCAATTTGACAATGCGATATGCATGCTATTTTCCAAATTTCTGTTCAACTTATGTTATTTTATTTTTTTTTCAGCACATTCAATGGAGCTAGGTCCTCTTACAATAACTACTGATATTGCAGTGGATCAGTGCTCACCTGGCTTAACTTCTGCTAGTTCCACTCAAACATCCTTGGATTTATCTGCCAATTCTCCAAGAGAAGAAAAATATAAGAGAAAAATTAGACAATTATCTTACGAGAAGCAACTGCTTGTGAAAAAGGTGGAAGATATGCAGAAGCAACTGGATGATGTGATGGAAGATTTCACTCTAGATGCGTATAAGAAATTGACATATAAATTTTGTCAATCGAAAGAACTTGCTAACTTTGTAAATATCCAAGTTAGCCAAGCTGCTAAACATCCTAAAGGTCGAAGGTTCTCTGCAGAATATAAAAATGACTGTTTAGCCATGTACTATACTGGTCCAAGGCTATATAAAAAGAAATTAATGAACTTATTTTGTTTACCATCGCCCCAGACTTTGTACAAATTAGTTCGAGGTCTTAAAATTGATCAAGGCCTTAATAATCCGAGACTCTGAAAAATTAAAAAAAAAAAACACAGCTGTTGAGAAAAGAAAAAAAAATAGTGTGTTATGTAAAGATGAAATGTATATCAAGGCAAACTTATTTTATGATCGCACCAGTGACTCTATAGTGGGTTTGGCTGAAAATGAGGAGGGAGTGAGATTTTTTAAGCCTGCGCTTACTGTATCAGTTTTAATGTTACGAGGTTTGTTTTCTAAATGGAAGCAGCCTCTTGCATATTTTTTTTCTAACAAAATGTTTCCTGCAAATTCATTAAAAAATGTTATATATAAAGCAATTACAATGTTACAAGAAATTGGACTAAAGGTTACTGTTGTCACTTCTGATATGGGATCCAATAATGTACAGTTAACTAAAGTGCTAGGTGTTACTTCTGAACATCCATACTTTTTTCTAAACGAACAAAAAGTTTTCTATATTTTTGACGTCCCTCATATTTTGAAAGCAATTCGAAATAATTTAATTAAACATAATTATGTATATCAAAATAAAACAATATCATGGGATTTTATAAAAAAATTTTACAATATTGATAAAATGTATCCCATAAGAGCAGCACCTAAACTAACAGATTCCCATATAAGTCCTAGTCACTTCGAAAAAATGAAGGTAAAATATGCCTCTCAAATTTTTAGCGCCACAGTTTCTGCTGGATTAAGTTTTATGTGAGATTTGGTGTTATTTCAGCGGAAGCTATAACTACAGCAGAATTTATAGATAGAGTAGATAAATTATTTGACTTATTAAATTCATCCCAAACATCAGCATCAAAAAAATTTAATGCTGCTTTTAAAGGTTTACCTTTCCAAACTGATTTTTTAAATGAGTGTCTCGATTTGTTTAATAATATAAAGGTATTCAGTCGTATTGGTGAAGACGTTACTAATAAAATTAAGTGTTTTAAATGTTTAAACATTAGTATTACAGCCATTTTAAATTTGTGGATTACACTGAAGGAAGATGGATTTGATTAATTGTTTACAAGACGATTAAACCAAGATTGCCTTGAAAACTTTTTTGGATCGGTTAGACAGCAGAACGGTAATTGTAGAAATCCAACTCCAATACAATTTAAAAGAACATTTAAAAAATTATTATGCATGAATTTGTTTCACTCGGGCACGGAGAATTGTGAGGCCGATCCCGACGAAATACTATTACGGATATGCGATACTGCTGAAAATATGCCATCAGAAACCGTTATCAATATATCAGAGCCTAATATCCATATTGACAGTGACTACCAAAGTAACGATTTGTTGCAAAAAAATTTTTTTAAATACATATGTGGATATTTAGTTAAAAAAGCACTAAATATACATAGTTGTGAAACGTGTCAGAATTTTGCGAAAGCTCAAACTGACTTAGATGACTCTTCATTATTTTGCTATTTTAAAGCGTATGAATGTGGTAATGGGGATGTTTTTGGAAAACTAAATGTTCCCCACGAGTCGTTTGTTTATTTCATTTCATCAATAGAAATTATATTACAACAATATTTTGAAAATACCATTAGAGGTCAAAATGTAAGTAGGATATTTTACGATCAGGTCTGTGAATCCCTCACGTTTAATCACCCTTGCAGACATTTTCCATTAGAATATGTTACAAAGCTTTATATTCGAACAAGAATATATTTTTCTCTAAAAAATATTAACAGAAATTTCAGAAATGAAAACCACGAAAAACTGTTAATTTGGAAACATCAGTAGGAAATTCAAAAGTTTTTCTTTACTTTTTTTTTGTGATAATATTACATGCTGTGTGCAGTAATTTTTTTTACACCTTCTAATAATCTTGAATTTGTTTGGGAACCAGTAATTTTGTTGTCACCATACTAATTTCTGTTTATATTTAGAATCAATTCCTTTTTTCTGTATGGATATGTAAAATGTGAATGGGCTACCATTGCAAAATTTTTTAGACAACCTAGCATTTAATTGAAAATGAAAAAAAAAACGATTTAAAAAGCATTGCTAAAGATAGGGGCCTAATAATAATTTTCACAGTTTTGCATGAAACGTCAACTTATTAATGTGATATAAGTCAGAAAACCTTTAAAAAGTGTCATATTAGCAATTTCAAATTTTTCTGTTTTTAATTCGAGTTTTTGCATTTTTTCCTAAATGCTAGATTCAAAAATTTCACATGAACAGAAATTCGTGTGGTGTTATTCATAAAAACAAAATTGGTTCCCATGGATAGGAAATTACCGGTTCCCAAACGAATTCAAGATTACCAAAAGGTGCAAAAAACTTTTTGTCTGAATTTTTTTATACTGGATGTACTTATTAAATTATTCCGTATATATTGGTTACCTTTTACGTTATATATATTTGTGTTCTGATAGATATATTTGTATACAGGGTGTAACGTAAAGATTGGGAATAAATTAAACGGTGGATTTTTTATTTTAAACAATAAATATTTGTCATATAAAGTTATGCTGTACAGGTTTAGTACAGGTTTAAAAATTTAGTTTTTTAATATCATTTTCAATGCAAAAGTCTTTTTGCAATGCCTATTTGACCATGTTCGGTGCCTGAGTCAAAGCATACTTCATAATATTTTTGTTATTTTTATTTTCCTACGTTAGCAGTGGGAAAAAATGGATATTTACAAATGTTTTATTTACGGAAAAAGTACAAGAGCTAGGAATAAAACGCAATACGGTAATTTTCTTCAAAATAAAATATGAATTATAAAAAAATATTGAAAAAATATTTTTACCAGTGGCGCACCACATTTTTTTTCGAAAAAACTTACGGCACAATCCGTACGTACGCCACTGAGTAACTTACAAAGTCAATATCTGTTACTAGGGGATTATCAAATTAAGCTAAGTCTAAAATTTCATTCCATTATCTTATAATGTTCGAAAGTTATTGGAGAAAAACTAAATTTTTTGGAACTTTTTAACGCCCTATAGCTTGGAAAAGAAAATCCGTAGAGCATAACTTCATTTGAGAAAAATGTATTTTTTAAACCAAAAAATCCACTGTTTAATTTATTCCTAACCTTTACGTTACACCCAGTATAATACAATAAATGTTTGTTTACGCAATTCTTTTCATTTTTCATTTTTTATCTTGTACTTATAAATTTGTGTTAATAAGTATTGAAACCTATGTAATTATTCAGTAGTTTGATCTTAACTATAAATATTTTTAACATTCAATAATTTCATTAATAGACTGGTTTAACTTAAAAATAAAATAAATCTAAAATTCACCTTTAAAAAACTTTTTCACGTAAATAACCAAGTCTTGCATGCCATTGATTAACCTCATTTTCTGATGCACATAAATTCCTGGCTTTTTTGTTAGTACATCCCTGTTTAGTGCAATAAAATTTCACTGAATACAATCCTGACTTTGCACACCAAAAGTGGGGGATTTACGTCAATCAAGGTCCCTGATAAAAGACATCAGTGATCAAAGGTGCCGACAACAAGATATAATTCTGATTGTTTTATCTTCTGTGATACTAAGCTGTCCAGCAATACGCAATTCAGTTGGTGTTGGTATCTGGAACTGGAGCGTGTCGGAGTGTTTTTTGCGTAGGTATCACTATATTTCCTTTTCTAGAAATGTTTTCCAGTGAGTGCGCGAAAATTGGGTTCGAAGGTGTCGTGCGTGCATCGAAAATGGTGGTGGACATTTTGAGCATATGTTGTAGCTTGTTTTGTACTTGCGCGTTTAAAAATTACTGAATTTTGCTTTTTGGTAAGTACCTAAATTATTTTTAATAC
>NW_019417348.1:0-16061 GCF_000390285.2 Anoplophora glabripennis | reverse complement strand
TAAATAAACCCTTGTTTTTGACATTTCTAAATTATTTTAATTATTTCAACTATTAGCATTGGAAGTTTCAAAGCCAAATATCTCGGAAACGGTGCGAGACAGCTACTTTCATAAAGTCTACCTTTTTTGTGTAAAAATAGTTGGAAAATAAGAATTTGTAACCAAAGATGAGATACCTTAAAGCACAAAAAAGTTATGTCGTTTTTAACACATTCAATCTACTGCAGCTAGCGCCCTCTATGAACTTTAACCAAAATGTGAACAGATTTCAATTCCTCTACTCAACGAACTCCAATCCCCAAAATTTTGCGAGGATATTTGCATTTGTTAAGGAATAAATTAAAAAAAACTGAAATAATATTTTACATTTAACACCATGTATCTCTTTAACTATCAACTTTCGGACTAAGGTAAGTTCGGCTAAATCGCAATATTTTGACTTGGGGAATCTACCCATGAATTTTGGCTCATTACATCGCGACCACCCTGTATATATATATATTTGTGTTCTGATAGATATATTTGTATATAATACAATAAATGTTTGTTTACGCAATTTTCATTTTTCATTTTTTACCTTGTACTTATAAATTTGTGTTAATAAATATTGAAACCTATGTAATTATTCAGTAGTTTGATCTTGACTATAAATATTTTTAACATTGAATAATTTCAAATAGACTGGTTTAACTTAAAAATAAAATAAATCTAAAATTCGCCTTTAAAAAACTTTTTTCATGTAAATAACCAAGTCTTTTGCATGATTAACCTCATTTTCTGCTGCACATAAATTCCTGGCTTTTTTGTTAGTACATCCCTGTTTAGCGCAATAAAATTTCACTGAATACAATCCTGACTTTCTATACCAAAAGTGGGGGATGTACGTCATTCAAGGTCCCTGAAAACAGACATCAGTGATCAAAGGTGCCGACAACGAGATATAATTCTGATTGTTTTATCTTCTGTGCCTGTGATCTGCGCTGCATAGAGTACATAACAGAGATAACAATATCTGTGATGCTATGTTATGTTCACGTCCGCAAATAAGATTTGTCTTATCAACTCGTCTTCGTTTGTGCCAACAAAACAGAGTAAAATACGAATAATATTGCATATAAGACAAAATAAGCAACAACAACAAGAATGCGAGGGATCTATTTAAATTCAAAGTAAAAACTGTAGACGTATTTAGTAATAAACCCTTATTAGCAAAACATCAGAGGGGAATTAGGTATGCGGAAGCATTTATTTGCAAAGTTTTATGAGTGAACGTTCACTTTTGAATACTAATTCGTACAAACTAAGGAAGTAGACGATACGAACATCAACTACAAACCATATCACTTAATTAAGAATCAAATTAACAACCTGAGTTCTCTTATCAAACCTACAAAACATTACATTCAGAAACTGGGTACGTAATGATTTATGTATGTTAAACTTTTCATAATTTAATTCGACTTACGTTAACAGATAACCTAATCTTTAAGTTTATGAAGTTTGGGGTTATAAGATGTATGTAATTATTATTTACACCTAATCTAATTATGCTATAAGAATTTACAGTAACCATAACCATAAAAGAATAAATAATTACAAAATATAAAATTGCAAGATGAATATGTACCTAGTTTCAGAGCATTTTGAAGATATTTACACAGTGCCCTATAATTCAACAGTAACACTTCTACAGGACGTTCCTGGGTTAATTCATTTAATAAGAAAGTCAAATGAAATACAGGTCAATTCTTGCGAAGATATTTTTTATATTTTCTGGTTGTCTTGGAAGAAAATACCACAACCCGCCATTTTTGACTAAATTTGGTAAAATTAAAAAAAAATAAAAGTTGGCATATACAGTGTATCCTAAAACGAATGAGCTATACCTTAAGAATAGATCAGGTTATATTAACACAATTTTACTCCCTTAAAAATTTGCATTTTGTTTATACAATGTTTTTTTACGTTCACTAACATGATTTTCGGCGATTTTTCACTACTTTTTGCCAATTACTCAAAACTTTGGGTGTTTGAGCTAAACGGACTTCAGATTCGGATTCAGCACGTCAAAATACATAAAGCCTATTATGTCAAATCAAAGGTACATACCATTTTTTTGGCGTGTCCGTGTAATTATTTCTCACCAACAGAACTTGTGTTAATTTCTATTTTAATTTGGTAATTAATTTAATCAGAGGGATTTTTTGTTCAATAAATCAGCTTGAAATTACGACGTACTCTAGTAATGCGACAGAAAGAGAATATTATTGACTACAAAACAATAGGCAATTAAATCTTTTTCTAATAATACCTCGTGACAATTATTTTGAACATATATTTCTTACGTGGCTAAAGATAGACCTCTACATATTTCATTATTGTAATTTTAAGAAAATGTCATCGAATGTGTAAACACATATACTTACTTATTTAAAGTGTTCAAAAAATTACGCCAATCTGTTTTAAGGGGGCCGTTTATATGCGCAATTTTTTGTGCAACATTTTAGAAAATTTAAGCAAGCTAGAAGTAATATCTCTTCAATGTATCAGCTATATAAGTTTTCTTCAGGGTGTAAGACAACTGACAATAAGTTAATAAATAAAAAAAACATAATTTTATCTTTTCTGTTTATTTTTACAAGCCTGTTGAATATACAAAAAATCGCGTAGGTTTGGTACATAATCACACCCCGCAGAATGCTTTTAGGAAACTATTAACAAATGCATTAATTACAATTATCGAGTATTTTCTACTTGTCCTATAATTTTTTTACTAAAAGTGCGATTGCATTTTTTATATTAAAACTTAAGGGAATCAATCAGTAAATTAAGTTAATTGTACTTATTATTTATTTGTGTTACTATATTATTGTAATTCATTCATTGGGAATGGGAAACAACAATGGAAACAAACAATTAACAATGGGGAAATCGAAAGCTGAAGATACTACACGTAAAATGGTGACCATTGGCGTAAACATGCCTCATCCGAAAGTTGATAGTTTAGGAAATACAGGGTGTTGAAAGTTAAAATTTTAAATCGTTTTTTTTGCGGTTATTCTAAAAATATGTGGGTTAGGTTGTTATTCTTTTAAGTGACGAATAAGATGCGTGTGGCAATTTCAGCGTTTCTCATAGATGGCGCCACTTACGATCAATTTTACAGAAAATTTAGTTAATAAATTTTTATCCTGTATTTCTAACATGAAACTTGAATCAAAACCTGAAAGAGCAATCATTTTCCCATTAATTAAGTACTCTTGTTTCATTTCGGTATCTCGATCCGTTTTCGAGAAAAATAGATTTAACGAACACTATGTTTTGATAATACGAGAAATTAAAAGCGAAACAAACTAAGTATTTCTTCATGTTATTACAACAATTAACAATAAAACAAGAATATTTATGTTTATGATTAAAAGTAAGGGCAATTTGTAAGCACATCAACAAAATTCTTTACATTGGTCACTTTAATCTTTTTGGATTAAAACGATATTTGGAAAACCACAACGCGACGGCGCAATGAAAGGTACAGGAATGAACAGGAACATTTTAAGAACATTTGACGACGATCCTCGGCTAAGCACACGAAGAACTTGGGGTGAGTAAATCGAAAATTTGAAAAGTTCTACATACGGATGGTAGAAATTACCATTTACAACCTGTACAAAATTTACTTCCGGGAGATGTAGAGACACCTGAATTTTTGTTAGTGGTTGTTTTAAAGTCACAACATAATCTAGAATTCTTACTTGAAATACTTTGGACCGATGAGGCTACGTTCACAAGGCGAGGGGTAGTGAATTTTCACAATATTTGGTCACAAGAAAATCCTCATGAAATTCGGACAAAATCTTTTCGAATTTTCTGTGAAAGCGTGGCTCGGAATAATTCGGACTTTCTTCTTGTCACCCCATCTAAATTCCCAGTCATTTCTAAACTTTCTAGAAAACCATCTATTTGTATTATTAGAGGATGTTCCATTAAATATACCACATAATAGCTGGATACAAATGGATGGTGCTCCTGCACATTTTAGGAGAATAATACAAGAATGGCTTAATGAAAATTATATGGGGGGATGGATAGGTTGAAGACCAAATGCCAATGTCAACCATAATGGTGCAGAGAATCCAGTGTCTTGGCCAGCCAGATCGCCAGATCTAAACCCCCTGGCCTTTTATGTTTGGGGTTACCTATCTGATAAGTAAAGTTTACTGTAATCCAATAGATACAAGACCACAGCTATTGCAGCGAATAGAAGACGGGTGTAATGAATTAAAAGAAAACCACCACATGATATTAGTTAGGTAATTCCATTAATCATTAATAGAAGTTGTCAGAAATGTATCGATGTGGATGGTTCGCATTTTGAACAATTGCTGTAAATACGTATTGTTAATTTCGTTTCTTGTTTAATTGTTGTTGCTTGGTAAATGTATTTTTATTATTATTTTGATTTAAATTATTCTTATTTGTAAAGATAGTGGATTAAGCCTCCAAGAGAAACTAAAACACACTAAGAACACTACCTCACAGGTGATGTGGAAATAATTTTGTTGATCTGCTTACAAATTGCACTTACTTTTAAGCATAAACATAAATATTCTTGTAATATTATGGTTTGAAGTGTCTGCCACAAGCGGGTTGTATTGGTATGAATAACTTGAAAACGGTGAATCTTAGGAAAAAAATTCAAGTTACCTTTTTTACGTATTTAGTGCATTAGAATATAAATCCGTTACAATAACTTGTACAATAACAATACAGTGGCGTAGTTTTTTTTTATAAAAAGAGGGCGACCCCTATCCAGTTATACACCACTGGTTGAACCTTTGGAGCTCATATTTTAGGGAATGCAAGGCCTACTGTCATAGATTATCTAGATCAAATTTTATTGAGATCGGTTAATAGATTCCGGAGATATAAACAAAACATTTTTTTTAACAACTTCAACACCCTGTATCTCTAAAACGAGGCCGTTCCAGACCTATGTAAGGCAAACAACTATTATTTTAAAGAGATCTATCTGCCCTCGAAGTTTCCTGCATAAAACCTGTATATAGGTATACGTACCGTATTATTGTAATATATATTAATGCAAATTTATTATTATTATTATTGCCATTAGTCAAAATAAACATCACAACAGAAGGTGAGTTAAGTAACTGCCTCTACATAGAATGTATGTATGTATGTATGTATGTATGTATGTATGTATGTATGTATGTATGTATGTATGTATGTATGTATGTATGTATGTATGTAAGTAAGTAAGTAAGTAAGTATGTATGTATGTATGTATGTATGTATGTATGTATGTATGTATGTATGTAAGTATGTATGTAAGTAAGTAAGTATGTATGTATGTATGTATGTATGTATGTATGTATGTATGTATGTATGTATGTATGTATGTATGTATGTTTGTATGTATGTATGTATGTATGTATGTATGTATGTATGTATGTATGTATATTGTTATAATAATATTGTATAATATTGTTTACTAATAAAACTGTCGCCTGCACAGAATGCATGTCTTCCACGCATAATTTTCGTGTTATTCAGTTGAGAAATTTCAACACAATATGCACGTCTAGACAGTTGAAATACCTGCTATAACTTGAACAACGTATACGTGCCTTAAGGATCTGCATAATATTTATCTTAACTCTAACAATAACACAAGACACAAAAGGAAACTATATCAAGGTGATCGGTAAATAGAAGCTATTATTTCAGTATAAACTGAAAACCCCTATAAACTCAGTGAATGGACCTGTAAGGATTCTTATTTAATGATTTTTATTATTTATTGTTAACTTGAAATCAGTATGTATTTAAAATACGATTATAATATGTATAAAACAAAAAATAAAAATTATCTCGCAGTGTAAACGATTCTATTGGTTTCGTTTCTTCTTTAGTACCTAACTACTTCTGCAACAAAACGAGATTTACTATAGACTGTTTTAAGCTTTAGAGACAGAATTAAATGATGGTACCCCTCCCCACTGGGAAATACACGAATACCAAATGTTGGTGATTACAGAATTATTTAAGAAAAGTGGCTAGCTAGGATTCCCTACTTAGTAATAATCTAGAAGTAGTGTTAATTTATTCCCTAATTGTTATTTGTACAATTATATAAGTATGTACTATATTTGCCAGGATGTCCATGTTTATTTTCAAATGTTATTACCTATATTCGTCATTGAATGTGTTGTGATTTTCTATAAATGTAAGTTTGGTTGCCTAATCTGATAATATCTAATCTAATAATTTCAGGTCGTATTAGACTTCCTGAAAGTCTGTATACATTTCCATTTGAAAGTGCAGTGAAAAATAAAGCACCGCAATTAAAAAAAGAAAAAGTATGCAGTAAATAAAAATGTTATTAACAAATCATGTATATTCTAGAAAAACTGTTTAAAACTGTTATAATTAGGTACAACGTTTCTAACTTTTACGATGATAAAAAAACATTAATTATAAAAGTTAAATTAGTACTAAAAATGAGTATGTTATACAGTTAATTCTAAAGGTGTTATAAAATAAAAAAACATGTTTTTTATTTATACCTTGCCTACTTTTGCTATCACTTCTCCTTTGGCAAATTTGTTATAGTCGCTAAATAGTGCCTCTAATCTACCTCTATTGCTAAATTTTCAAATAGAAGAATATTTGTTTTTCCTTTAATTATATAAAATGAGGAAATACATTACTACGGTGGAGAAAAACACAGCTTTAACATCGCATGGGATCCGTTGATTTTGGTGCTTCAGAACAGGGCTCCTTAGTTCGTTCCTGATACAAACACAAGTGCGTCTGGTATATAGAATTTTCACAATAGTTGAAGACACTTATAAAGTTGTTTATTGTTTTACTTTTGGCACTTATTTCATGTATAAAAACTCACTCCCTCTATTTACGGGAGGTCTTTCTGAAACACCCTGTATCTGTCAGAGTACGATACATCATCAATCTATGTGAAGCTTTCGTATCAGGTGTTCCGAAATTCACGCAAGATTTGCATTGTGTGCCATGTGTGCTCAATGAAAAAACAAAAAAAGGCAGCGTAACAGGTGAGAGTTCAGGGTTATTAAAAATAGGGTGCTTCACGAAAGAACAACTCGTTTTCATTGTTGAGCAATATTTTAAAATTATGAAGGTTTCGAAGCAACAGTTCGCAATTTTCGTACAAAATATTGTTGAAATAGCGAAGAGTTTAATTGAAAAATTCAGGGAGACTCGATTAAACACTTTGACCATCCTTCAAAAAGTTGTTCAAGACAAAACATCGAGGTAGTTCTACTTTTTATGTGATAGTGTTATTAATTTAATTAATTATTAACTTTGAAGAATGGCGGTTTCTCGAATAAATCAACAAGCTCTTTATACATAATATGGAAACTGTGTACAAAAAATGAATGATGCTAAACTTTCATCTGTCGTTATTTTAACAAAGGGTCTGGAAAGGATTGATATGGAAATTTGAATATGTAATATGCGGTTGAAGATTAATGTCCAGAGGCATTATTATAATGGCTTTTTATATCACTTTTTCTTTTTGTACAGAGTCGGACTCTATAATTTTTAAATTTCTGAATGGATAATCTTAAAATTTCCAATTTTTTGCTATTTATTTAATATTTTATTTAATTTATTTCTTGTTTCGTTTCAGATAAAGTAAACTCAGATGAAACAGTAAAACATTAAAGTTACCTATTTAAATCATTATCTGAAATGTGAGTAGTTATTCCGTAATTCTTTTATAGAACTGTATACGACGGTGACAAACCGCGAATTCTATTTGAAAACATTTTTCGGCTTCAAGTCTTTTGCTATAAAAAGGTAGGTTTCCTGTTGTTTTATCGCAAGTGACCTGACTACGAAAATGGTAACGTGAAAAATTTCATATCGTCTAACATAACGCTTGACTCCGACGTTGATATGTTGTTACCTTCCATTGTGAAATGTCTGAGATGGGATAAGAATAATGATGGAAACAACTCTCTAACAAAACAACCTCTACTTTTCAACCCTTTCACTAGCTTTAACTAATTTAATCTCCCTCCTTTCACGCTAATGTTAAGATTGCTTAAGAAGATTGTTCCTAGATTTTCTTCCTTAATTTTATTGTTAGTGAATAATAAATGTTTTTTTATCGAATATTATTTATAAAGAATGGAAACAATATAATTGCTCTCGGAGACTGATCATGTTCTTATAGCTGTTTTACATTGACAATTTATTGATCAATTAATTCATGAAGTCGAGGCATCAAGAAATTCGACAAGTGTAATGCACCAAATCTGCTGTCAAATAACTTCATGAATTTATTCATCAAGTTCTTGATGAATTAGAGCATGTTCTAATTTTCGTCAATTTCTTCGTGAAGTTCGGAAGTACCAACCCAATAGATTTCCACCCTCAGATCAGTAATGAGATTATGTTATTGGAATATGTAAATAATTGTGTGGCGTCGTACTAGTTTTGCATTGTTTTCACTGATTTGTTACTTACAAACACTAATAATTATATAATATGTGTCAAAACGGTACCGCTGTTGCATCACTACAATAATTATGAGTGGAAAGGTGACATTTTTGAAATTTATTTACTTCTTTGATTCGTTGGTAGAACTGATTCATGCATCAAAAAACTTGATAAAGTCTGTAGCAGTGTAAAACCACACTGTTTACCAATAAATTCGTGAATTAATTCATGAAGAACTTCGTCAATTTATTCATCAATAAATTGTCATTGTAAAACAGCTATTATATCTCTGGATCTCTGGACTTGACGCCAAATAATCCATATACAGGAAAAAAACTGACATAAATTCAGGGCCTGATAGAATTTCAGAAAATATGACAATTTGTTCCTACGAACCATGAGCGTATCTTTTTCCGTTTTCAAGATACATGGCGTTGAAAATAATTTTTTAGAATCTAGTTTCGGTCCTATCTTCCACAAAATTCGAGCGAATGAACTAAAATTTTGTTATATGGCGTTTCTAGGGATGCTAAATGCTCTGGAGTTATTAATTTTTGGCTATATCATACAGGGCGTTCAGTGCAGTACTCCGCGGGAGCATTTTAGGTCCTAACTTTTTGAGGTTAATCTTTTGTCACTTGCTGTTATGGCAAATTTTATTCTAAACAAAAGATGCTCTTATAAGAAGTGCTAAAATTTGCCCGTTTTCGAAAAATACCAGGCATAGCGCGCCAAAGTCAAACAGCTAGTATCCGAAATTGTTGTTAGGATATGACAATAAAATCATCACTTAAATAATAAGACAAAATATCAATGAATGAAAAAATGTTATTTTATTAAATCTTCAAATTGGTTTCCCTCCGCTTCCATACAATAATAAAATCTTTGCACCAGCATTTCAGGCGTTATCTGACGGCATTCTTCAACTTATCTGTCAGTATCACTAAAAGTTACACCGATATCTATACACATACAGGGTAACCCGTTCATGTTTTCCTCATGGAAAAATAATAAGGGTAGTCCATGTAAAGTTTTTTCTTAGACGTCCTGTTTTCGAGATACAGTGTGTTGAAGTTGTTACTTTCCAAATGGTTTTTGTTAATTATCTAAAAATCGGCTAAATATAAAAATTTATACGCCAGTAAACATCAACTGTGCGTTAAGAATAATGTGCAAACAGTTTCTTCCTGAAAAGCAGTGTCGCCGATACAGGTAATTGGAGGGGTACAATTAAAGAAAAAATATGTTAAAAGTTAAAATTTATAACATTTCTAAACGGTTCTGTAAACTCTAAAGCATACTACAAAAGAAAGGTATACTTGTCGAAATTCGGTATCATGTACCATTTTTGAAACATGAACGGTACACCCTTTATATATGTATAAAGTTACACCCTGTATATATATATAGACAAAAACTTATATTTTTCTAAATTTACGATTTAATCAAAATAATAATACAATAATATCTTTCTCCTATTTTAGGTCCAGAACAAAAAGTCTACGACTTTTGCAGGAAAAAAAAGCAGTACGATATTATATTTAGGTCAGAATGATTTATATTGGTAAGCCCTACTCATCATTCGCATCAAGGCTCACCAGTTAAAGGGCAGTTAAACACCAACGAATGTTAATCTCACACATCAATCCACAAAATCGCAGAATTAATTACATATTTCCTCTTTACAAGTACAATTAATTTAGTGCTTTTATGAATTGTGTGACTGTGATACTTAGATAATGATATATACAAGGCCGGCGCTAGGGTATTTGGCACCTGAAGCAAATATTTGCTTGGATGTGGACATTCCCAGTTTTTTTTCAAAGTATACATACATATATATATATATACTAGAAAGACCCGGCAAACGTTGTTTTGCCATATAAATTATTCCTAGGATTATTTTAGTAGATTTTTCATAAAGAAATTTCACTTCTACCATCTATATTATATTTAGTGTTATTCAGTGTATATCGTGTATATTTTTTTATTAATGTTAATAGTAAATGTCACTATTACGATTGATGCACAAACAATAATAATAATGGCCGAAAACTGTAAAGAGTGAGAAACGGCTTATCGTGTGAGAGAGATCTCATCCCTACTCCGTTCTGTTTACTGGGTCAGAAGTGACACCGGTCGACGCCTGGCGGGGATAAAAAAATGATCAAGTGATAATTGATCAGTTATCGACCGGGGTTGAAAATTATTGAATTACTAATATCACTATTAAAAAATAGGGGTTGATGGTAGAAGGGTGAAAATTTAGGATTGTATGTATTTTTTAAGACCACATCATAAAAAAATTAAAATAAAAAATTTTGTCCAAAATATTAAAAAAAAAAATTTGGGGTGGACCACCCTTAACATTTAGGGGTATGAAAAATAGATGTTGGCCGATTCTCAGACCTACTCAATATGCTCACAAAATTATATTATTAAGATATATATATATTTGAACGTATTTATTTTTGTGACTATGCTTCATTTTTACACAGGAGACTTACTGAATATCAAATTTGAACTATTCTCTAACAGATGGCACCACTAACTCAATTTGGACTAATTTGTGACGTTCCCCCTTTTTCCCTGTGCTCTTCAATTAATGCAACTTAATTTTATTAAACATATGAAAAAACAAACTATTCAAATTATTAAAACTCATATATATTACATTATATTATTATTAAATGTCAACATGACAGCTGCCTACTAGATAAATTAGAATTCGATAAAATTTCTACCCTATGCCATGTAATTGATTTTAAATAATTGTTTTCCTCAGAAATCGTTCATTTTACGAAAAAAATTTTCAAGAATGAATCAGGCTATTAGAAATGAATTTTTAAATGATAAGGGAGTAGTAAGAAAAAAAAGTTACGTGTTAAACAACTCCTAGGGAAGGAAAATTTAGTTATGCGTGTTTCCACAACTGTTTTAGGGAATTCTTAACGCTGAGGAAAGAATAATTTACGCCCTTTTGATTTCCCCAAAACCTTTATTCTTCTTGATTGCCTAAGGGCTACCTCACATAAACTCGTTACGACATCGTGTAACGATGCGACGTTCCGCAGTATCTTCTGTATTTTTTTTTCTTTATATGTCTTCTTAATAACAGCAAGAGGGGAACACGTCTAGTGCAGTCCATTTTTCGATATATAATTTTGATATCATTGCAAAGCTAAAAGATAGACTCACTTCCCTCGTGTAAGCTATTTTTGACTTAAGTCTTTATTTTTAAGTAGATAAATTGTAAATAAGACGATTTCTTTCGCAGTTTACTCTTTAAATTTAAACAATAAAAAGTTACATTTGAAAAACTATTACACAGCAGCCCTAGGAAACATCTTTGTCTTTCGATTGTTTTTTATTTGAGCCGCTATGTTTACTCATTTTCCAAATAAATGTTATGCGGGCGACGAACTAGAAAATGTGTCGAAATTTCTAGGAATCAAGGACATATATATCTAAAAGTTGAGCTGTTGTAAGTTTCGTTTCCCATACAAAATGTTGGAAATCAATTCAGGATCTTATTAGTTCCCTAGTTAAGCAAAACTTACCTATTCTTTGCCTAATCAAAAGTTGGTGGAAATGCCCATTAATAAACTCGATCCTTAACGGGTGACCGACATCGTCAACAGCGACCCGGTGCCAGCTGCTTTGATTAATTAATGATTTTATAGGTACCCTTTAACACGAAAAGCTATAAGCACGTCGTCTATCTACAGTGTGTCCCGTTTTTCAGGTTAACACCTCTGGAAATGTGAGAAGGCTGTTTAGTTTCCGCAAGCCAATTTTTTGCAAATAGTATCCTGAAGGGAGGTTATATTCTACTAATCATTTTATTGATGTAACAAAAGCCTGGCGTACTACGCTTTTTTAAAAAGGTCGTTTTTCCAGAAAGTGGTATTAAGTATTTTTTTTTTTATCAAAAAGCTATTACCAGGCTATTCAACACCCCTCAAAATTCCCATATACCAAATTTGAACAATAAATATCTATTGAGTGTTTTTTATGTGGTGCCAAACTTTGAGAAATCGGACAGGTAAAAATTATAATAAGCAGGTCAAAAATTGCCATGAAAGTTAAAAGAAGAACCAATCGGACAATCGTATTTTTATATTTACGCCAACACATTGACACACGCTTGCACAATTTTATACATATATTACATACCACAGCCGAAAGTTCCTCGACTACACGTTTTTTTTTTAATTATAAATAAAAAATAAACGGAAAATTATCTTAGGTGGGTTTTCGTACGTATTACATACAGGAAAACTTAACTTGACAACCTATAAGTTTTTTATTTACTGAGGGTCATGAATAGCGCGTATGCCGGAAGCCTCAAAGTAAAGTATTTTTAGTACCTAGTATATGTTTACTAACATAACGTTGTTGTGCCTTCAAAATGCGACACGTGCATATTTTCAGCAAAACGCGTTGCAGTGTAGAATTTGATAAACGACATCAAGCCGCATAATTTAAAATTTTATTATCTACAGAATTGCGACTGTCCACGGTTAAATTAAAAATAATTGTTATAATTCTTAAATAAAAAAGGGCAACTCCACTGAACAATTTGATAAAATATATAACTACGTCGCGTCGCATTTTGCAGGTGCAGCGACGATAAGATGTTTACATTGTTCCAATACGTACGCACAAGTTATCATACCTTATCATGGTGTTTTAATACTTTTCCTGTTTACCATACTTTAATGCATAACAATACTGTTATGAATAATAAGAAACCTCATATCTATACCTCAATTTCTACTGTTAAGGGTAATCAAGTAAAAATCTCAATCGGTAGGCTAACCCAAAGTTAAGCGCAACCCATGAAGTTCACCACATTTGGAATCGGCAGGGACTGGTAATAATCTTCCACTTTGAACCAATCAATAAAACACCATCACCAATTGTAAGAAGTAGCCCAGCTTTACTCCAACCAAATTGGACCACTTGGACTGGCAATACTCTAATTGTCAGACGATTTTGAGCAACTCCCAGACTCTTCATTATTTCTGTTCTGGGGCATTCCACTGTATCTCCAACGTCACAGCTACGTAAGTTAACAAACATTCCCTTTGTCTCCTTTAAGAATTGGTACAAACTCACTTCAATATCTTAACTCAATATTAAGAATTGATTTATATTTTTAATCAGTTTTTCTTAACTGCATATTAAGAATTCTGAACTTCTAAACTCATTTAAAAAATTATTTTAAGTACTCTTGACCGATTATCAAGCAACGTAAAACCAATTAAAAAAATATTTTTGTATGAATAATTTAAACGATTTATTAATTGAAATCAATAATATTACCAATATAGCAACAATGCCCAACAAAACTCCTATAAATTACCAATTGATGAAAATATTGATTGATGTGATTCCCAATTTCGTTAGAACTCTATCACTCTTAAATGACTTTATTAGTGGTTGCAACGAATTAGTCTCAACTTATGCAAATGAAAATAACGAAATACAGGCAAAGTTTATTTTACGTGCAATTAAAAACAAACTACAAGTACAAGCGTACAAGCCCAAGTCTCTTCTAGATTAAAACTTAACAATTGGCTCAATATTCATTCACTTTTATTAAATACTTTTGGAGGTCCGAGAGATCTACCTACTTTCCAACAAAACTTGATCTATTTAACTCTTGATCCAAAAAAGAAAACTCTTACTTCATCTAGTCATAAGATTTTACAATATCAGTCTCCCCATATGTGAAAACTGACCCAGTCTTGCGAATCTTTAGAAGTTAAACAAGCCTTAAGTATATTGTATCAAAAACTCAGCTCAGGCATCTATGTCAGGAACCTTTCGTTCCATACAACAAATGGTATGTACAAAAGAAATCTCGGATTTAACAGACGCCATCGTTTTCGTAACAAAAGAAGAACAATGCCATAGTTATAAGCGTTCAGTAAACCCTTTTACGTAATCTACCCCACAATTATTTAGACCAGATCCATTTCTTAATCAATCCAGATGAAACCAGTCATCTAGTCAAAACCCAAATACTCAACAATTGAAACGGGCCAATTCCAATAAACCCCCAAAGAAAACAACATTTCACTGCCAACAGACAAGTTTTCGGAAAACCATAAAACGTTTTCAAACAAACTCTAAACACATACAGACAGGCTGTCTCCTAAAAAACGCCAGTAGGTTATTATAGCCGGTGCTGAGACTCCCCCTCCACTTTCGACCTTGGGATGACCTTGAGTGACCTTGGGATGACCTTGGATGACGTCATCCGTGACCTGAATGACATTGATATAGGTCATGGTGACCTTCATTTGACCTCTGTATATGGGAGGAGGCATTCGACATTGAATGACTTTGAAGTGACGTCATTTAGTAAACAAAGAATGCTCCCCCACACTCTCAAACCCGATATTTAAAAGGAGGGAATGGGGTAAGCTGAAATCATTTAGAGTCGAGTTCTTCGTCAGGAACGTGGAATATAGCAAAATGCATTTACGTAGTGGATGTGGTAAAACGTTTACTCGTAGTGACAATTTACGTCGTCATGAGAGGATTTCTTGCAAAGCGAGAATAACCAGTGCAGACGAACCTAGTGCTAAACGTATGAAAATCGATTCTTCAACTACTCAAACTATTAAATGTTGTAATAAGACTATACCCGCTAATCAAATAAATTCGCATCGCAGAACGCTGGAGCACAGAACAATGTCTTGTACTCCCAAATGCGACGGTATACAAATTATCAACAGCGCGTTCAAGCGTAGAATTATTAGCTATCGAGTGTATAGTCAAAATCAGCATATAGATTACAACTTGTTTTTTAATGAAGTAAAAGAGAAGATATTGGAATTGCTAGAAGAAATCGTGAAGGTCCACAAATCTGTAAAAGTCAATATGGAAACTTTCGGCAAATACGTATTACCAACAGAGGAAACAACAGATGTTAAAGCATTCAATAGTTCTAATAGGATTATTGACGAATCCAAGGATCTCAACAATATTTATCAAGAGTTTGTCGATACGATGATATCTCAAACATCGGAATTTGAAGAAAAAGATTCTGGTAAGTAAATGTGTAAAACACATTGATTTGTTTAAATACATGTATGTATTTAACGTTTCAGGTTGGGCTATCTTCGAAATTTTGTATGTGGAAGTAAATATAAATAAAAATAGTCCTCTATGTGCGTCTTCATACATGAAGTTACCAAAGTTCATCGAAAACAAGAAAGCTGTGGTGAACATAAGAAATCAAGATCAGAACTGTTTCGCATGGGCCATAACTTCGGCGATATATCCACCTAGAGGTCCAATTCAGGAGGTGTCGTCGTATCCACATTTTTCTACAGTTTTAAACGTGACGGGTATGGATTTTCCTGTTAAATTAAAAGATATCATAAAATTTGAAATGATAAACGATATATCAGTTAGCGTATACGGTTTAGAAAAGGAATTTAAGGATAATAAAATGAAATACGAAATAGTAGGGCCGCTGCGGTACGCAGCAAAAAAATTACGTTTTCACGTGAATTTGTTACTTATTACAGAGGATTGCGGAG